>NC_092739.1:166700063-167000063 GCF_047496795.1 Chiloscyllium punctatum
GGTACCGTTTATATATCAACGAAACCTTGGGGCTTTCCTTTATTGGTCAGAGTATTGAGTACAGGAGTTGGGAGGTCATGTTGCGGCTGTACAGGACATTGGTTAGGCCACTGTTGAATATTGTGTGCAATTCTGGTCTCCTTCCTATCAGAAAGATGTTGTGAAACTTGAAAGGGTTCAGAAAAGATTTACAAGGATGTTGCCAGGGTTGGAGGATCTGAGCTATAGGGAGAGGCTGAACAGGCTGGGGCTGTTTTCCCTGGAGCGTCGGAGGCTGAGGGGTGACCTTATAGAGGTTTACAAAAATTATGAGGGGCATGGATAGGATAAATAGACAAAGTCTTTTCCCTGGGTCAGGGAGTCCAGAACTAGAGGGCGTAGGTTTAGGGTGAGAGGGGAAAGATATAAAAGAGACCTAAGGGGGCAACTTTTTCACACAGAGGGTGGTACGTGTATGGAATGAGCTGCCAGAGAATGTGGTGGAGGTCGGTACAATGACAACATTTAAGAGGCATTTGGATGGGTATATGAATAGGAAGGGTTTGGAGGGGTATGGGCCGGTGCTGGCAGGTGGGACTAGATTGAGTTGGGATATCTGGTCAGCATGGACGGGTTGGACCGAAGGGTCTGTTTCCGTGCTGTACATCTCTATGACTTGATGAACTGCAGATGCTGGAAATCTGAAACAAAATCAGATTTTGCTGGAAAAGCTCAGCATCTTTAGAGAGAAACCAGAGTTAACATTTTGGGTTAAGTGTCCCTTCCTCAGAACACGATTCTAAAAGCAGACCCAAAATGTTAACTCTAATTTATTGCCACAGATGTTTCTAAAATCCACACATAGATTTCGACAAGGTCCCTCATGGGAGCTCATCCAGAAGATTAAGATGCACAGGGTCCACAGTGACTTGGCTGCGTGGATTCTGAATTGACCTGTCCATAGAAGGCGGAGGGTAATGGTGTTTTTCAGGCTGGAGTGGTGTTGTACAGGGATCAGTCCTGGGACCTCTGCTGTTTGTGAGATATATATGTCAATGACTTGGATGGAAATGTCGATGGGTGGGTTAGTAAGTTTGCAGACGATACAAAGATCGGTGGAGTTGTGGACAATGTAGAAAGTTGTCAAAGTATACCGTGGGACATAGATCAGTTGCAGATGTAGGTGGAGAAATGGCAGATAGAGTTTAATTCAGGGAAGTGTGAGGTGCTGCACATATCAAGGGATCACATCTTGGGAGATGACATATTAAGAAAAGTAGACAGTTAATGACAGGACCCTGAATTGTGTTGATATACAGAGGGATCCATCAGAAAGTAAAGAAGGCAGATGGCATGTTTGGTTGGGGAGTTGAGTACAGGAGCCAGGGTGTCATGTTGTAGCTTTATCAGACTTTGGTTAGGCCACACTTGGGTTGTGTTCAGCTGAGTATTGTGTTCAGTTCTGGTCACTACATGACAGGAAGGATGTGGAGGCTTTGGAAAGGGTGCAGAAGAGACTTCCCAGGATGCTGCCTGGATTAGAGGGTATGAGCGACAAGGAGAGGCTGGAAAAACTCAGGTTGTGGCGGAGGCTTAGGGGAGACTTAAATGAAGTCCATAAAATTGGAGATGCATGGATAGGATTGGCAGTTGGAATCTTTTGCCCAGAGTTGAAATGTCCCAAACTCGGAGGCATGTATTCAGACTGACAGACTCTGATTCACACAGACATGGCCCACTTCTGCAATTCCTGACTGTGTTTTGCAAGCTGAGGAATTGTCCACACATCACACAAACTGCACACCGTCCACGGGACAGGCCAATCAACAGCTTCTAATGCTCAGACATGACAAGCCCCAGTGAGCTGTGACTCCCCTTACAGTGAAATGCCAACCCCTTCTCAGCGCCACACAAGTTCACCTTTGCCATCCCTCAGCAGTGTACATACCATGATGTGTGGATCTGAAGAATGCCCTGGATAAAATTTACATCACTGCTGAAGACAAAATTCCCCCAGATTCTGGATTAGTGGTGCTGGAAGAGCACAGCAGTTCAGGCAGCATCCGAGGAGCTTCCCCAAGATCTTATTCATCCTGGCCAGAGGCTTCAAACAGACCACCCTCCAGGGAGGACTGCAGATGATGGAGATCAGAGCTGAAACATGTGCTGCTGGAAAAGCACAGCAGGTCAGGCACCATCCAAAGTTATAGACAGATGGGTGACAGTGAGGGGGACTGGGAGGAAGCAGCCAGTGCAGGGACCCCCTGCGGTCGTTCCCCTCAATAACAAGTATACCGTTTTGGATACTTGTGGGGGGGAACGACTTACCAGGGGTAAGTAACGGGGTTCAGGCCTCTGGCACGGAGCCTGTCCCCGCTACTCAGAAGGGAAGGGTGGAGAAAGGTAGAGCGATAGTTATTGGGGACTCAATAGTGAGGGGCACAGATAGGCGGTTTTGTGGGGGCGACAGAGACTCACGATTGGTATGTTGCCTCCCAGGTGCAAGGGTACGTGATGTCTCTGATCGTGTTTTCCGGGTCCTTAAGGGGGAGGGGGAGTAGCCCCAGGTCGTGGTCCACGTTGGCACCAATGACATAGGTAGGAAGAGGGATGAAGATGTTAGGCAGGCTTTCAGGGAGCTAGGTTGGAAGCTCAGAGCTAGAACGAACAGAGTTGTTGTCTCTGGTTTGTTACCCGTGCCACGTGATAGAGAGTCAAGGAATACGGAGAGAGAACAGTTAAATGCGTGGCTACAGGGATGGTGCAGGAGGGAGGGATTTCGGTACTTGGATAACTGGGGTTCTTTCTGGGGAAGGTGGGACATCTATAAACAGGATGGTCTACACCTGAACCTGAGAGGCACCAGTATCCTTGGGGGGAGGTTTGCTAGTGCTCTTTGGGAGGGTTTAAACTAACTCTGCAGGGGCATGGGAACCTGGACTGTAGCTTTAGGGTACAGGATGTTGAGTGTAGGGAGGTTAGGAACAAGGCATTGATCTCGAAGGAGGGTGCCGGTAAACAGGAAAGTGGCTCGAAGTGTGTATACTTCAATGCCAGAAGTATACGAAATAAGTTAGGTGAACTTGCAGCGTGGGTTGGTACCTGGGACTTCGATGTTGTGGCTATTACGGAGACGTGGGTAGAACAGGGACTGGATTGGCTATTGCAGGTTCCAGGGTTTAAATGCTTTAGTAGGGTCAGAGGTGGGGGTAAAAGAGGGGGAGGTGTGGCATTGCTTGTCAAGGATAGTATTACAGCGGTGGAAAGGACGATGGATGAAGACTCGCCATCTGAGGTAGTTTGGGCTGAGGTTAGAAATAGGAAAGGTGAGGTCACCCTGTTAAGAGTTTTCTACAGGCCTCCTAATAGTCCGAGGGACGTAGAGGAAAGTATTGCAAGGATGATTCAGGAGAAGAGTGAAAGTAGTACGGTGGTTGTTATGGGGGACTTTAACTTCCCAGATATTGACTGGGAAAGCTATAGCTCGAGTTTGTTAGATGGGTCGGTGTTTGTCCAATGTGTGCAGGAGGGTTTCCTGACACAATATGTAGACAGGCCAACAAGAGGTGAGGCCATACTGGATTTGGTTCTGGGTAACGAACCAGGCCAGGTGTTAGACTTGGAGGTCGGTGAGCACTTCGGGAACAGTGACCACAACTCGGTGACTTTTACTCTCGTGATGGAGAGGGATAAGTGTGCACTGCAGGGCAGGAGTTATAGCTGGGGGCAGGGAAATTATGATGCAGTGAGGCATGACTTAGGATGTGTGGATTGGAAAAATAGGCTTCAAGGGAAGGACACAAATGATATGTGGATCTTGTTCAAGGAACAGCTACTGGGTGTCCTTGATAAGTATGTACCAGTCAGGCAGGGAGGAAAGGGTCTTGTGAGGGAGCCGTGGTTTAATAAGGAATTGGAATCCCTTGTTAAAGGGAAGAGGGCGGCCTATGTAAAGATGAGGCGTGAAGGTTCAGTTGGGGCGATTGAGAGTTATAAGGTAGCCAGGAAGGATCTAAAGAGAGAGCTAAGAGCAGCAAGGAGGGGACATGAAAGGTCCTTAGTTGGTAGGATTAGGGAAAACCCAACGCTTTCTATAGGTATGTCAGGAATAAAAGAATGACTAGGGTAGGTATCGGTCCAGTCAAGGATAGTAGTGGGAGGAGGCAGAGGAGATTGGAGAGACACTAAATCAATATTTTTTGTCAGTATTCACTCAGGAACAGGACACTGTTGCTGAATATTGAGTCACAAGTGATTAGAATGGATGGCTTTGAGGTATGTAGGGAAGAGGTCCGGGGAATACTGGAAAGGGTGAAAATAGATAAGTCCCCTGGGCCTGATGGCATTTATCCTCAGATGTTCTGGAAAGCTAGGGAGGAGATAGCGGAGCCATTGGCCTTGATTTTTATGTCGTCGTTGTCTACAGGAATAGTGCCAGAAGACTGGAGGATAGCGAATGTGGTCCCCTTGTTCAAGAAGGGGAGTAGGGATAACCCGAGTAACTATAGGCCAGTGAGTCTCACTTCTGTTGTGGGCAAAGTCTTAGAGAGAACTGTAAGGGATAGGATTTATGAACATCTGGATAGGAATAATGTGATCAAGGATAGTCAGCATGGTTTTGTGAAGGGCAGGTCGTGCCTCACAAACCTTATTGAATTCTTTGAGAAGGTGACCAAGGAAGTGGACGAGGGTAAAGCGGTAGATGTGGTGTATATGGATTTTAGCAAGGCGTTTGATAAGGTTCCCCATGGCAGGCTAATGCAAAAATTACGGAGGTATGGCATTGCGGGTGCATTAGAGGTTCGGATTAGGAATTGGCTGGCTGGAAGGAGACAGAGGGTAGTAGTTGATGGTATAGGTTCATCTTGGAGTGCAGTTACTAGCGGTGTTCCACAAGGATCTGTTTTGGGACCATTGCTGTTTGTCATTTTTATAAATGACCTGGAGGAGGGGCTTGAAGGTTGGGTGAGCAAGTTTGCGGATGACACGAAAGTCGGAGGAGTTGTAGACAGCGAGGAAGGATGTGGCAGGTTACAGCGGGATATAGATAAGCTGCAGAGCTGGGCAGAAAGGTGGCAAATAGAGTTCAATGTGGGTAAGTGTGAGGTGATTCACTTTGGTAAGAGTAACAAGAAGATGGATTACTGGGCTAATGGTAGGCTACTTGGTAGTGTGGAAGAGCAGAGGGATCTTGGTGTCCATGTACACAGATCCCTGAAAGTTGCCACCCAGGTAAATAGTGCAGTGAAGAAGGCATATGGCGTACTGGCTTTTATTGGTAGAGGAATTGAGTTCCGGAGTCCTGAGGTCATGCTGCAGTTGTATAAGACTCTGGTGCGGCCGCATCTGGAATATTGTGTGCAGTTTTGGTCGCCATACTATAGGAAGGATGTGGAGGCACTGGAACGGGTGCAGAGGAAGTTTACCAGGATGTTGCCTGGTAAGGTAGGAAGATCCTATGAGGAAAGGCTGAGGCACTTGGGGTTGTTTTCATTGGAGAAAAGAAGGTTTAGGGGTGACTTGATAGAGGTGTACAAGATGATTAGGGGATTAGATAGGGTTGACAGTGAGAACCTTTTTCCACGTATGGAGTCAGCTATTACAAGGGGGCATAGCTTTAAATTAAGGGGGGGGTAGATATAGGACTGATGTTAGGGGTAGGTTCTTCACTCAGCGGGTCGTAAGCTCATGGAATGCCCTGCCAGTAGCAGTGGTGGACTCTCCCTCTTTATGGGTATTTAAGCGGGCATTGGATAGGTATATGGAGGATAGTGGCTTAGTGTAGGTTAGGTGGGCTTGGATCGGCGCAACATCGAGGGCCGAAGGGCCTGTACTGCGCTGTATTCTTCTATGTTCTATGAGCAGGAGGATCGACGTTTTGGAAGGGATCATGCCTGAAACGTCGATCCTCCTGTTCCTTGGATGCTGCCTGACCTGCTGCGCTTTTCCAGCAACACATTTTCAACCCTCCAGGGGGTGCTGTCAATGTATCACCAATCATTTCCCACAGCATGGAGCACCGCTGTACGACCAGCAAAGATTACCATGATTCACAGCTTCAACCAAAAGGATACCCTTCATTGTCCAGTCCCTCTGAAAGCTAGTGCTTCCAAATCAACCTGTTGGACTGTAACCTGGTGTTGTGGGATTTGTAACAAAGATGTCTACTGTCCCATTCCCTGCGCACCCTTCAGAAAGTCAGGTCACAGCATTATGTTCCTCCTCCCAACTTAGAAGCAGAAACTGAAAAGGGAGGATCCTTCTCAAAAAGTCATACAATGTTGGTCTGAGGAAACAGAAGAGCTTCTGTTTGGTTACGTGGAGTCAGTGGCCAGGACTATATTCACTCAGCAACCACCAAACCACAACCAACTTCATTCACAAGTGGATGGAGGGCTGTGTCCCAGAAAAATCAATCTGGGTGTTCCCCAACTGGAAACCTTGGATCAACCAGGAAATCCACTCCCTACTGAAGACCAGACATGCAGCATTCAAATCAGGTGACCCAGGCCAACAAAAAACCCAGATATGACCTCCCCAAAGCCATCAGAGATGCCAAGGGGCAGTACTGGACCAGGGTAGGGTTCCAAACCAACCTGATGGACACCATCACCTGTAGCAAAGCCTAGACAACATGAAGCAGAGTGAGATAGCAGACACAGATACATCCCTCCCTGATGTTCACAACACTTCCTAGGCTGGGTTTGGCAAGTATCACCCTCCCTCCATCACTGCTGCAGACATCAGATCAACCTTTCGAGTTGTGAGTTCATGGAATGCCCTGCCAGTAGCAGTGGTGGACTCTCCCTCTTTATGGGCATTTAAACAGGCATTGGATAGGTATATGGAGGGTAGTGTAGGTTAGGTGGGCTTGGATCGGCGCAACATCGAGGGCCAAAGGGCCTGTACTGCGCTGTATTCTTCTATGTTCTATGTTCTACGTTCTACGTTCGATGTTCGATGTTACCTTCTTGAGTATCAACCCAAGGAAAGGGACAGGCCCAGAGGGAGCATCTGACCATGCACTTAGATCCTGTGTGAACCAGCTGGCAGAGGGATTCACTGACATCTTCAACCTCTCCCTCCCTGCTTCCAGACGATCACCATCATCCCAGTACCTAAGGCAGCACATGCAATGGGCCTTAATAACTGCCACCCAGTGGCTTGGACCTCTCATGAAGTGCTTCGAGAGACTGGTCATAGTCCACATTGACTCCAGTCTCCCCCTGCCTCGATCCCCTACAATATACCGACTGTTGTCACAGGTCCCCAGTGGATATCGTTTCCCTCACCCTGCACTCATCCTTGAAACAAGAACACCAGATTCCTGCTCCTTGACTCCAGTTCCACCTTCAGGACCATCATCCCCTCCAGACTGATCTCAAAACTCCGAGACCTTGGTCTCAGCTCCGACCCCTGCAGCTGGATCCTCAGCTTCCTGACCCACAGACTGCAGTCAGTGAGGATAGACAACAGCACCTCCTCCACGAGGACCCTCAACACTGGAGTCCCCCAAGGATGTGTTCCCAGCCCCCTCCCGTACTCCCCACAACTGTGCAGTCAAATTCCAAACAACACTGTTTCCAAATTTGCTGATGATACCACTGTGGTAGGATGGACATCAAGCAATGATGAGTCAGAATACAGGATGGAGATCGAGGGTTTGGTGACATGGTGCAATGAGAACAACCTCGCTCTCAATGTTGGCAAACAAAACCACTGATCATTGACTGTAGGATGAAAGGAGGTCATGCCCCTGTCTACATCAACGGAGCTGAAGTGGAAAGGGTCAAGAGTGTTAGCTTCCCAGATGTGTCAATAACCAATAATCTGTCCTGGATCTCCCACATAAATGGTCAAGAAGGCCCAACGTTCAGCAGAAGCTGGGGAACGTAGATTGGAAGCAGCTGTTTGGAGGAAATCCATATTTGATATGAGGGAAGATTCTAAAGAGAGGTTAATTAGAGTTCAGGAGAGATATGTTCCTGAGAAAATGAGGGATAGAAACGACAAGATTATAGAACCATGGATGACAGGTGAAATTTTGAGACTAGCTAAGAGGGAAAAAGAAGCATACATAAGGTCTAGGCGACTGAAAACAGACGAAGCTTTGGAAGAATATCAGGAAAGTAGACGAAAGTGAGGACTGCAGATGCTAGAAACTAGAGTTTAGATCAAAGTGGTGCTGGAAAAGCACAGCAGGTCAGGCAGCATCTGAGGAGCAGGAAAATCAATGTTTCGGGCAAAAGCTCTTCATCAGGAAAGTAAGACCAATCTGAAACGAGGAATTATGAGGGCTAAAAGGGGTCATGAAATATCTTTAGCAAGCAAGATTAAGGAAAATCCCAAAGCCTTTTACTCGTATATAAGGAGCAAGAGAAAGAGTTGGCCCACTCAAGGACAAAGGAGGAAAGTTATGTGTAGTGTCAGAGAAAATGGATGAGATTCTTAATGAGTACTTTGAGTTGGTATTCACCGAGCAGAGGGACATGACTGATGTTGAAGTTAGGGACAGATTTTTGTTTACTCTAAGTCAAGTTGGCATAAAGAGGGAGGAAGTGGTGGATACTCTAAAAGTCCCCAGGTCCAGATGGGATCTATCCCAGGCTATTGAGGGAAGCAAGAGAGGAAATAGCTGGCACCTTAACAGATATCTTTGCAGCATCCTTGAACGCAGGCAAGGTTCCAGATGATTAGAAAATTGCTAATGTTGTCCTCTTGTTTAAGAAGGGTAGCAGGGAAATCCAGGTAATTTTATACCGGCGAGCCTAACATCAATGGGAGAGACATTGCTGGAGATCCTATACCGAGATATAGGATCTGCTTACATTTGGAAGAAAATGGGCTCATCTGCCTTAGGCAAAATGGTTTTGTGCAGGGAAGCTGAAAATGTGTTGCTGGAAAAGCACAGCAGGTCAGGCAGCATCTGAGGAACAGGAAAATCGATGTTTCAGGCATCAGCCCTTCTTCAGTCGATTCTCCCGTTCCTTGGATGCTGCCTGACCTGCTGCGCTTTTCCAGCAACACCTTTTCAGCTCTGATCTCCAGCATCTGCAGTCCTCACTTTCTCCTTTGTTCAGGGAAGGTCATGTCTTACCAACATTGAAGATGTGAAAAGTTGATAGATAAGGGAAGGGACATGATGTCATAGTAATGTGTTTGAGAAGGTTCCCCATTGTAGACTAACGGAGAAAGTGAAGTCACATGGTCTGCAGGGTGTAGATTAGATTACTTACAGTGTGGAAACAGGCCCTTCGGCCCAACAAGTCCACACCGCCCCACCAAAGCGCAACCCACCCATACCCCTACATTTATCCCTTACCTAACACTACGGGCAATTTAGCATGGCCAATTCACCTGGCCTGCACATCTTTGGACTAGCAGGTGGATAAAGAACTGGTGGAGCAACAGGAGACAGAGAGTAGTAGTTGAAGGGAGTTTCTCGAAATGGAGAATGGTGACCAGTGGTGTTCCACAGAGATCAGTGTTGGGGCCACTGTTGTTTGTGATATATATAAATGATCTGGAAGAGGGCACTGTTGGTATGATCAGCAAGTTTGCAGATGACACAAAGATCGGTGGAGTAGCAGAAAGGATAAGGATCTGTCAAAGAATACAGGAGGATATAGATAGACTGGAGAGTTGGGCGGGGAAGGGGCAGATGGGAGTTCAATCCAGACAAATGTGAGGTGATTCATTTTGGGAAGACTAATTCTAGAGTGAATTATACAGTGAACAGAAGAGCCTTGGGAAAAGTTGATGGGCAGAGAGATCTGGGAGTTCAGGTCCATTGTACCCTGAAGGTTGCTGCACAGGTGGATAGAGTGGTCAAGAAGGCATATAGTATGCTTGCCTTCATTGGACGGGGTATTGAGTATAAGAGCTGGCAAGTCATGTTAAAATAATACAAGACATTGGTTTGGCTGCATTTAGAATACTGTGTACAGTTCTGGTCACCACATTACCAAAAGGATGTGGACGCTTTGGAGAGGGTGCAGAGAAGGTTTACGAGGGTGTTGCCTGGTATGGAAGGTGCTAGCGATGAAGAGAGGTTGAGTAGGTTAGGATTGTTTTCACTGGAAGAAAGGAGATTAAGGGGGGACCTGATTGAGGTTTACAAAATCATGAAGGGTATAGACAGGGTGGATAGAGACAAGCTTTCCCCAGGGTGGGGGACTCATTATTAAGGTTCACAAATTCAAGGTGAGAGGGGAACTGTTTCAATGTTCACACTTATCACAGAAACACACTGAACACTGAGATACACTGAGATACACCGGCACTGATGGGGTCAGAGAGACGGTGGTTCAAACTTGGTCAGGGGGAAGGTGGGTGTTGATTGGTCAGGGGGAGGGTGAGTGTTGATTGGTCAGGGGGATAGTGGGTGTTGATTGGTCAGGGGGAGGGTGAGTGTTGATTGGTCAGGGGGATGGTGGGTGTTGATTGGTCAGGGGGATGGTGGGTGTTGATTGGTCAGAGGGAGGGTGGGTGTTGATTGGTCAGAGGGATGGTGGGTGTTGATTGGTCAGAGGGAGGGTGGGTGTTGATTGGTCAGAGGGATGGTGGGTGTTGATTGGTCAGGGGGAGAGTGGGTGCTGATTGGTCAGAGGGAGGGTAGGTGTTGATTGGTCAGAGGGATGGTGGGTGTTGATTGGTCAGGGGGAGAGTGGGTGCTGATTGGTCAGAGGGATGGTGGGTGTTGATTGGTCAGGGGGAGGTTGGGTGTTGATTGGTCAGAGGGATGGTGGGTGTTGATTGGTCAGGGGGAGGGTGGGTGTTGATTGGTCAGAGGGAGGGTGGGTGCTGATTGGTCAGAGGGAGGGTGGGTGTTGATTGGTCAGGGGGAGGGTGGGTGTTGATTGGTCAGGGGGAGGGTGGGTGTTGAAGTACAGAATGAATTCCTGGTTGGAATCTCTCATTTCCTGATCCCTCCGTTGATGTACCTGATCCGAAGATGCCTCCGATAGATGCTTCGGTTGCATTGATGTAGCCCAGACTACGACACACGACATGAGCATCAGCGATATCCCAGTTATCGTCACAGACTGTACCCCATTCCCCATTGTAATAAATCTCCACCCGACCCTCACTGGGTAATCGCCCACCAGTCAGACGCAGCTCTCCATAATCCACACCTAGGGGAAGAAAGACAACAGTCAGATCCCAGGGCACCACACCCCAGGGCACCACACCCCAGGGCACCACATCCCAGGGCACCACACCCCAGGGCACCACATCCCAGGGCACTGCATCCCAGGGCACCACACCCCAGGGCACTGCATCCCAGGGCACCAGATCCCAGGGCACCACACCCCAGGGCACCACACCCCAGGGCACTGCATCCCAGGGCACCACACCCCAGGGCACCAGATCCCAGGGCACCACATCCCAGGGCACCACATCCCAGGGCACCACATCCCAGGGCACCACATCCCAGGGTACCAGATCCCAGGGCACCACATCCCAGGGCACCACATCCCAGGGCACCACACCCCAGGGCACCACACCCCAGGGCACCACATCCCAGGGCACCACACCCCAGGGCACCACACCCCAGGGCACCACATCCCAGGGCACCAGATCCCAGGGCACCACATCCCAGGGCACCACATCCCAGGGCACCACATCCCAGGGCACCACATCCCAGGGTACCAGATCCCAGGGCACCACATCCCAGGGCACCACATCCCAGGGCACCACACCCCAGGGCACCACACCCCAGGGCACCAGATCCCAGGGCACCACACCCCAGGGCACCACATCCCAGGGCACCACACCCCAGGGCACCACACCCCAGGGCACCACATCCCAGGGTACCAGATCCCAGGGCACCACATCCCAGGGCACCACACCCCAGGGCACCAGACCCTAGGGCACCACATCCCAGGGCATCAGATCCCAGGGCATCAGCTCCCAGGGCACCACATCCAAGGGCACCACACCCCAGGGCACCAGACCCCAGGGCACCACATCCCAGGGCACCACACCCCAGGGCACCAGATCCCAGGGCACCACACCCCAGGGCACCAGATCCCAGGGCACCACATCCCAGGGCACCACACCCCAGGGCACCAGACCCCAGGGCACCACATCCCAGGGCACCACATCCCAGGGCACCACACCCCAGGGCACCACATCCCAGGGCACCACACCCCAGGGCACCAGACCCCAGGGCACCACATCCCAGGGCACCACACCCCAGGGCACCACATCCCAGGGCACCACACCCCAGGGCACCAGACCCCAGGGCACCACATCCCAGGGCACCAGACCCCAGGGCACCACATCCCAGGGCACCACACCCCAGGGCACCACATCCCAGGGCACCACACCCCAAGGCACCACACCCCAGGACACCAGATCCCAGGGCACCAGATCCCAAGGCACCACACCCCAGGGCACCACATCCCAGGGCACCACACCCCAGGGCACCACATCCCAGGGCACCAGATCCCAAGGCACCACACCCCAGGGCACCACATCCCAGGGCACCACACCCCAGGGCACCACACCCCAGGGCACCACATCCCAGGGCACCACACCCCAGGGCACCAGATCCCAGGGCACCAGATCCCAAGGCACCACACCCCAAGGCACCACACCCCAGGACACCAGATCCCAGGGCACCAGATCCCAAGGCACCACACCCCAGGGCACCACATCCCAGGACACCAGATCCCAGGGAACCACACCCCCGGGCACCACACCCCAGGGCACCACATCCCAGGGCACCACACCCCAGGGCACCAGATCCCAGAGCACCACATCCCAGGGCACCACATCCCAGAGCACCACACCCCAGGGCACCAGATCCCAAGGCACCACACCCCAGGGCACCAGATCCCAGGGCACCACACCCCAGGGCACCACATCCCAGGGCACCTGATCCCAGGGCACCAGATCCCAGGGTACCACACCCCCGGGCACCACACCCCAGGGCACCACATCCCAGGGCACCAGATCCCAGGGCACCACACCCCAGGGCACCACATCCCAGGGCACCAGATCCCAGGGTACCACATCCCAGGGAACCACATCCCAGAGTGCCAGATCCCAGGACACCAGACCTTGCATCAACAGACCCTGGCCCACCAGAACCCAGAGAACGAGATTCTGGAACACCAGGTCTCAGAACACCAGATGGTGGACCACTAGATCCTGGGCCAGCAGGTGCTAGATCACCAGATCCCAGGCGATCAGTTCCCACACCACCAGATCCAGCTAGTGTCAGCCCTCCATACCCCACTGGGAGGGCATGAAAGCTGAGCTTTCCCAGAATGGACAGGATCTCCCAGAGAGAGAAGCTGATTGGGTAAGGGACAGGATCTCCCAGAGAGTGAAGCTGATTGGGTAAGAGACAGGATCTCCCAGAGAGTGAAGCTGATTGGGTAAGAGACAGGATCTCCCAGAGAGAGAAGCTGATTGGGTAAGGGACAGGATCTCCCAGAGAGTGAAGCTGATTGGGTAAGAGACAGGATCTCCCAGAGAGAGAAGCTGATTGGGTAAGAGACAGGATCTCCCAGAGAGAGAAGCTGATTGGGTAAGGGACAGGATCTCCCAGAGAGTGAAGCTGATTGGGTAAGAGACAGGATCTCCCAGAGAGTGAAGCTGATTGGGTAAGAGACAGGATCTCCCAGAGAGTGAAGCTGATTGGGTAAGGGACAGGATCTCCCAGAGAGTGAAGCTGATTGGGTAAGGGACAGGATCTCCCAGAGAGTGAAGCTGATTGGGTAAGGGGAGTGTAGAGTCCACAGGAAGTGATCCTGTTGAAGGACGCTCTCTTGGTGATGTCTGGGCCTTGATGGGGTATTTGTAAGTGAAATATGATCAACATTCCTGTCATCAATATGAAGACCGTTGGAATTGGGATACTGTCGGATGATGGAATATTCAATCTGCCACTCAGGATATTTGGATTTCGGGAGGTTTTAATTGTCACTGGGGATTTCTGGTGGATACAATTGACACTAGGGATTTTGGGAGGATTTAATTTACACTGGGGATTCCAGGAATATTTAATAGTCACTGGGGATTCCAGGAATATTTAATAGTCACTGGGGATTTCTGGAATATTTAATAGTCACTGGGGATTCCAGGAATATTTAATAGTCACTGGGGATTTCTGGAATATTTAATAGTCACTGGGGATTCCAGGAATATTTAATAGTCACTGGGGATTTTGAGTATGTTCATGACGAGGGGAACGCAGCAATCTCCATGGAAGAGAGTCACATACCTTTAGTGAGGTGGAAGAGGAGAGATATCAGAAACGCAACAGCGAAACCTTGCGTCATACTCCACGTCAGTGACTGAGAGGTCAGACTGAGATGACAGGACAGGCCAATGACATCATTCACAAGGATAGCACCCCCAGCGATGGTCAGGGCAGGAATGGCCTTGCTCTGGGAGAGGGAGGGGTGCAAACCACACGAGGGAATCAATCCAACATTTCCACGCAGTGGAAAGCTCAGTTAACCAATTCACAACTGCACCCATTCATTAATCTCACAGTCAGACTCACATATAACACGCCCTTTCACGAATCACACAAAGTCACACTCATTCACTAATCAAATACTCACACTCACAGGAAACACACCCATTCACTAATCACACACACACACTCCCAGATAACACACCCTTTCACTAATCACACACTCACACACCCGGATAACACACCCATTCACTAATCACACACACACACTCCCAGATAACACACCCTTTCACTAATCACACACTCACACACCCGGATAACACACCCATTCCCGAATCACACACTCACACACCCGGATAACACACCCATTCACTAATCACACACTCACACTCCCGGATAACACACCCATTCACTAATCACACACTCACACACCCGGATAACACACCCATTCACTAATCACGCATTCACACTCCCGGATAACACACCCATTCACTAATCACACACTCACACACCCGGATAACACACCCATTCACTAATCACACACACACACTCCCAGATAACACACCCTTTCACTAATCACACACTCACACTCCCGGATAACACACCCATTCACTAATCACACACTCACACTCCCGGATAACACACTCATTCACTAATCACACATTCACACTCCCAGATAACACACCCATTCACTAATCACATACTCACGCTCCCGGATAACACACCCACTCACTAATTACACATTCACATGCCCGGATAACACACCCATCCACTAATGAGACACTCACACTCACAGATAACACACTCATTCACTAATCACACACTCACACTCCCGGATAACACACTCATTCACTAATCACACACTCACACTCCCGGATAACACACCCATTCACTAATGACACATTCACACTCACAGATAATTCACCCACTCACTAATCACACACTCACACTCACGGATAACACACCCATTCATTAATCACACACTCACACTCCCGGATAACACACCCATTCACTAATCACACACTCACACTTCCGGATAACACGCACATTCACTAATCACACACTCACGCTCCCAGATAACACACCCATTCACTAATCACACACTCACACTCACGGATAATACACCCTTTCACTAATCACACACTCACACTTCCGGATAACATGCCCATTCACTAATCACACACTCACGCTCCCAGATAACACACCCATTCACTAATCACACACTAACACTCCTGGATCACACACCAATTCACTAATCACACACTGTCACACACGCGGAAAAACACACCCAATCAATAATCACACACTCACACTCCCAGATAACACACCCATCCACTAATCACACCCTCACACTCCCGGATAACACACCCATTCACTAATCACACACTCAAACTCCCGTATAACACACCCATTCACTAATCACACACTCACACTCCGAGATAACACACCCATTAACTAATGACACACACACACTCACAGATAACACACCCATTCACTAATCACACAGTCACACTCCCGGATAACACACCCATTCACTAATCACACACTCACACTACCGGATAACACACTCATTCACTAATCACACACTCACGCTCCCGGATAACACAGTTATTCACTAATCACACACTCAGGCTCCCAGATAACACACCCAATCACGAATCACACACTCACACTCCCGGATAACACACCCATTCACTAATCACACACTCACACTCCCGGATAACACACTCATTAACTAATGACACACACACACTCACAGATAACACACCCATTCACTAATCGCACACTCATATTCCCGGATAACACACCCATTCACTAATCACACATTCACACTCCCGGATAACACACCCATTAACTAATCGCACACTCACACTCCCGGATAACACACTCATTCACTAATCGCACACTGAGACTCCCGAATAACACACCCATTCACTAATCACACAATCACACTGTCAGATAACACACCCATTCACTAATTACACCCTCACACTCCCGGATAACACACCCATTCTCTAATCGCACGCTCACACTCACGGATAACACACCCATTCACTAATCGCACAGTCACACTCCGCGATAACACACCCATTCACTAATCACACACTCACACTCCCGGAAAACACACCCATTCACTAATCGCACACTCACAATCCCGGATACCACACTCATTCACTAATCGCACACTCACACTCCCGGATAACACACTCATTCACTAATCACACAATCACACTGCCAGATAACACACCCATTCACTAATCACACAATCACACTGCCAGATAACACACCCATTCACTAATTGCACACTCACACTCCCGGATAACACACTCATTCACTAATCGCATACTGACACTCCCGGATAACACACTCATTCACTAATCACACAATCACACTGCCAGATAACACACCCATTCACTAATCACACAATCACACTGCCAGATAACACACTCATTCACTAATCACACAATCACACTGCCAGATAACACACCCATTCACTAATCACACAATCACACTGCCAGATAACACACGCATTCACTAATCGCACACTCACACTCCCGGATAACACACTCATTCACTAATCGCGCACTCACACACCCGGATAACACACTCATTCACTAATCGCACACTGACACTTCCGGATAACACACCCATTCACTAATCACACAGTCACACTCCCGGATAACACACTCATTCACTAATCGCACACCGACACTCCCGGATAACACACGCATTAACTAATCGCACACTCACACTCCCGGATAACACACTCATTCACTAATCACACACACACACTCCCGGATAACACACCCATTCACTAATCACACGCTCACGCACCCGGATAACACACCAATTCACTAATCACACACTCACACTCCCGGATAACACACGTATTAACTAATCGCACACTCACACTCCCGGATAACACACCCATTCACTAATCACACACTCACACACCCGGATAACACACCCATTCACTAATCACACATTCACACTCCCGGATAACACACCCATTCACTAATCACACACTCACACTCCCGGATAACACACTCATTCACTAATCACACATTCACACTCACGGATAACACACCCATTCACTAATCACATACTCACGCTCCCGGATAACACACCCACTCACTAATTACACATTCACATGCCCGGATAACACACCCATCCAGTAATGAGACACTCACACTCACAGATAACACACTCATTCACTAATCACACACTCACACTCCCGGATAACACACTCATTCACTAATCACACACTCACACTCCCGGATAACACACCCATTCACTAATGACACATTCACACTCACAGATAATTCACCCACTCACTAATCACACACTCACACTCACGGATAACACACCCATTCACTAATCACACACTCACACTCCCGGATAACACACCCATTCACTAATCACACACTCACACTCCCGGATAACACACCCATTCACTAATCACACACTCACACTCCCGGATAACACACCCATTCACTAATCACACACTCAAACTTCCGGATAACACGCACATTCACTAATCACACACTCACGCTCCCGGATAACACACCCATTCACTAATCACACACTCACACTCACGGATAATACACCCATTCACTAATCACACACTCACACTTCCGGATAACATGCCCATTCACTAATCACACACTCACGCTCCCAGATAACACACCCATTCACTAATCACACACTAACACTCCTGGATCACACACCAATTCACTAATCACACACTGTCACACACGCGGAAAAACACACCCAATCAATAATCACACATTCACACTCACGGATAATACACCCTTTCACTAATCACACACTCACACTCCCGTATAACACACCCATTCACTAATCACACACTCACACTCCCGGATAACACACTCATTCACTAATCACACACTCACACTCCCGGATAACATAACCCAATAACTAATCACACACTAACACTCACGGATAACACACCCATTCACTAATCACACACTCACACTCCCGGATAACACACCCAATAACTAATCACACACTCACACTCACGGATAACACACCCATTCACTAATCACACACTCACACTCCCGGATAACACACTCATTAACTAATGACACACACACACTCACAGATAACACACCCATTCACTAATCGCACACTCATATTCCCGGATAACACACCCATTCACTAATCACACATTCACACTCCCGGATAACACACCCATTCACTAATCGCACACTGAGACTCCCGAATAACACACCCATTCACTTATCACACAGTCACACTGCCAGATAACACACCCATTAACTAATCGCACACTCACACTCCCGGATAACACACTCATTCACTAATCGCACACTGAGACTCCCGAATAACACACCCATTCACTTATCACACAGTCACACTGTCAGATAACACACCCATCCACTAATTACACCCTCACACTCCCGGATAACACACCCATTCTCTAATCGCACGCTCACACTCACGGATAACACACCCATTCACTAATCACACAGTCACACTCCGCGATAACACACCCATTCACGAATCACACACTCACACCCCCGGATAACACACCCATTCACTAATCACACGCTCACGCTCCCGGAAAACACACCCATTCACTAATCGCGCACTCACAATCCCGGATACCACACTCATTCACTAATCGCACACTCACACTCCCGGATAACACACTCATTCACTAATCACACAATCACACTGCCAGATAACACACCCATTCACTAATCACACAATCACACTGCCAGATAACACACCCATTCACTAATTGCACACTCACACTCCCGGATAACACACTCATTCACTAATCGCATACTGACACTCCCGGATAACACACTCATTCACTATAACACAGTCACACTGCCAGATAACACACCCATTCACTAATCACACACTCACAAACCCGGATAACACACGCATTCACTAATCGCACACTCACACTCCCGGATAACACACTCATTCACTAATCGCGCACTCACACACCCGGATAACACACTCATTCACTAATCGCACACTGACACTTCCGGATAACACACCCATTCACTAATCACACAGTCACACTCCCGGATAACACACTCATTCACTAATTGCACACTGACACTCCCGGATAACACACGCATTAACTAATCGCACACTCACACTCCCGGATAACACACTCATTCACTAATCACACACACACACTCCCGGATAACACACCCATTCACTAATCACACGCTCACGCTCCCGGATAACACACCCATTCACTAATCACACGCTCAAGCTCCCGGATAACACACCAATTCACTAATCACACACTCACACTCCCGGATAACACACGTATTAACTAATCGCACACTCACACTCCCGGATAACACACCCATTCACTAATCACACACTCACACGCCCGGATAACACACGCATTCACTAATCGCACACTCACACTCCTGGATAACACACTCATTCACTAATCGCACACTGACACTTCCGGATAACACACCCATTCACTAATCACACAGTCACACTCCCGGATAACACACCCATTCACTAATCACACAGTCACACTGCCAGATAACACACCCATCCACTAATCACACCCTCACACTCCCGGATAACACACCCATTCACTAATCACACACTCACACTCCCGGATAACACACTCATTCACTAATCGCACACTCACACTCCCGGATAACACACCCATTCACTAATCACACAGTCACACTGCCAGATAACACACCCATCCACTAATCACACCCTCACACTCCCGGATAACACACCCATTCACTAATCACACACTCACACTCCCGGTTAACACACCCAATAACTAATCACACACTCACACTCACGGATAACACACCCATTCACTAATCACACACTCACACTCCCGGATAACACACCCATTCACTAATCACACACTAACACTCCCGGATAACACACCCATTCCCGAATCACACACTCACACTCACACAAAACACACCCATTAACTAATCGCACACTCACACTCCCGGATAACACACCCATTCACTAATCACACACTAACAATCCCGGAAAACACACCCATTCCCGAATCACACACTCACACTCACACAAAACACACCCATTAACTAATCACACACTCACACTCCCGTAAAACACACCCATTCACTAATCACACACTCACACTACCTGATAACACACCCTTTCCCGAATCACACACTCACACTCACACAAAACACACCCATTAACTAATCGCACACTCACACTCCTGGATAACACACACATCCACTAATCACACACTCACACTCCCGGATAACACACCCATTCCCGAATCACACACTCACACTCCCAGATAACACACCCATTCACTAAACACACACTCACACTCCCGGATAATCCACTCATTCACTAATCGCACACTCTCACTCCCGGATAACACACTTATTCACTAATCGCACACTCACACTCCCGGATAACACACCCATTCACTAATCACACAGTCACACTGCCAGATAACACACCCATTCACTAATCACACACTCACACTCCCGGATAACACACCCATTCACTAATCACACACTCACACTCCCGGAAAACACACTCATTCACTAATCACACATTCACACTCCCGGATAACACACCCATTCACTAATCACATACTCACGCTCCCGGATAACACACCCACTCACTAATTACACATTCACATGCCCGGATAACACACCCATCCACTAAGGAGACACTCACACTCACAGATAACACACTCATTCACTAATCACACACTCACACTCCCGGATAACACACTCATTCACTAATCACACACTCACACTCCCGGATAACACACCCATTCACTAATGACACATTCACACTCACAGATAATTCACCCACTCACTAATCACACACTCACACTCACGGATAACACACCCATTCACTAATCACACACTCACACTCCCGGATAACACACCCATTCACTAATCACACACTCACACTTCCGGATAACACGCACATTCACTAATCACACACTCACGCTCCCAGATAACACACCCATTCACTAATCACACACTCACACTCCTGGATAACACACCCATTCACTAATCACACACTCACACTCCCGGATAACACACCCATTCACTAATCACACACTCAAACTTCCGGATAACACGCACATTCACTAATCACACACTCACGCTCCCAGATAACACACCCATTCACTAATCACACACTCACACTCACGGATAATACACCCTTTCACTAATCACACACTCACACTCCCGTATAACACACCCATTCACTAATCACACACTCACACTTCCGGATAACATGCCCATTCACTAATCACACACTCACGCTCCCAGATAACACACCCATCCACTAATCACACACTAACACTCCTGGATCACACACCAATTCACTAATCACACACTGTCACACACGCGGAAAAACACACCCAATCAATAATCACACATTCACACTCACGGATAATACACCCTTTCACTAATCACACACTCACACTCCCGTATAACACACCCATTCACTAATCACACACTCACACTCCGAGATAACACACCCATTAACTAATGACACACACACACTCACAGATAACACACCCATTCACTAATCACACAGTCACACTCCCGGATAACACACCCATTCACTAATCACACACTCACGCTCCCAGATAACACACCCAATCACGAATCACACACTCACACTCCCGGATAACACACTCATTCACTATTCACACACTCACGCTCCCGGATAACACACTCATTCACTAATCACACACTCACGCTCCCAGATAACACACCCAATCACGAATCACACACTCACACTCCCGGATAACACACTCATTCACTAATCACACACTCACGCTCCCGGATAACATAACCCAATAACTAATCACACACTCACACTCACGGATAACACACCCATTCACTAATCACACACTCACACTCCCGGATAACACACCCAATAACTAATCACACACTCACACTCACGGATAACACACCCATTCACTAATCAAACACTCACACTCCCGGATAACACACTCATTAACTAATGACACACACACACTCACAGATAACACACCCATTCACTAATCACACGCTCACGCTCCCGGATAACATGCCCATTCACTAATCACACACTCACGCTCCCAGATAACACACCCATTCACTAATCACACACTAACACTCCTGGATCACACACCAATTCACTAATCACATACTGTCACACACGCGGAAAAACACACCCAATCAATAATCACACATTCACACACACGGATAATACACCCATTCACTAATCACACACTCACACTCACGGATAATACACCCTTTCACTAATCACACACTCACACTCCCGTATAACACACCCATTCACTAATCACACACTCACACTTCCGGATAACATGCCCATTCACTAATCACACACTCACGCTCCCAGATAACACACCCATTCACTAATCACACACTAACACTCCTGGATCACACACCAATTCACTAATCACACACTGTCACACACGCGGAAAAACACACCCAATCAATAATCACACATTCACACTCACGGATAATACACCCTTTCACTAATCACACACTCACACTCCCGTATAACACACCCATTCACTAATCACACACTCACACTCCGAGATAACACACCCATTAACTAATGACACACACACACTCACAGATAACACACCCATTCACTAATCACACAGTCACACTCCCGGATAACACACCCATTCACTAATCACAAACTCACACTCCCGGATAACACACCCATTCACTAATCACACACTCACGCTCCCAGATAACACACCCAATCACGAATCACACACTCACACTCCCGGATAACACACTCATTCACTAATCACACACTCACACTCACGGATAACATAACCCAATAACTAATCACACACTCACACTCACGGATAACACACCCAATAACTAATCACACACTCACACTCACGGATAACACACCCATTCACTAATCACACAGTCACACTCCCGGATAACACACCCATTCACTAATCACACACTCACGCTCCCAGATAACACACCCAATCACGAATCACACACTCACACTCCCGGATAACACACTCATTCACTAATCACACACTCACGCTCCCGGATAACACACTCATTCACTAATCACACACTCACACTCATGGATAACACACCCATTCACTAATCACACACTCACACTCCCGGATAACACACTCATTAACTAATGACACACACACACTCACAGATAACACACCCATTCACTAATCGCACACTCATATTCCCGGATAACACACCCATTCTCTAATCACACACTCACGCTCCCAGATAACACACCCATTCACTAATCACACACTAACACTCCTGGATCACACACCAATTCACTAATCACATACTGTCACACACGCGGAAAAACACACCCAATCAATAATCACACATTCACACACACGGATAATACACCCATTCACTAATCACACACTCACACTCACGGATAATACACCCTTTCACTAATCACACACTCACACTCCCGTATAACACACCCATTCACTAATCACACACTCACACTTCCGGATAACATGCCCATTCACTAATCACACACTCACGCTCCCAGATAACACACCCATTCACTAATCACACACTAACACTCCTGGATCACACACCAATTCACTAATCACACACTGTCACACACGCGGAAAAACACACCCAATCAATAATCACACATTCACACTCACGGATAATACACCCTTTCACTAATCACACACTCACACTCCCGTATAACACACCCATTCACTAATCACACACTCACACTCCGAGATAACACACCCATTAACTAATGACACACACACACTCACAGATAACACACCCATTCACTAATCACACAGTCACACTCCCGGATAACACACCCATTCACTAATCACAAACTCACACTCCCGGATAACACACCCATTCACTAATCACACACTCACGCTCCCAGATAACACACCCAATCACGAATCACACACTCACACTCCCGGATAACACACTCATTCACTAATCACACACTCACACTCACGGATAACATAACCCAATAACTAATCACACACTCACACTCACGGATAACACACCCAATAACTAATCACACACTCACACTCACGGATAACACACCCATTCACTAATCACACAGTCACACTCCCGGATAACACACCCATTCACTAATCACACACTCACGCTCCCAGATAACACACCCAATCACGAATCACACACTCACACTCCCGGATAACACACTCATTCACTAATCACACACTCACGCTCCCGGATAACACACTCATTCACTAATCACACACTCACACTCATGGATAACACACCCATTCACTAATCACACACTCACACTCCCGGATAACACACTCATTAACTAATGACACACACACACTCACAGATAACACACCCATTCACTAATCGCACACTCATATTCCCGGATAACACACCCATTCTCTAATCGCATGCTCACACCCCGGATAACACACCCATTCACTAATCACACACTCACACTCCCGGTTAACACACCCAATAACTAATCACACACTCACACTCACGGATAACACACCCATTAACTAATCGCACACTCACACTCCCGGATAACACACCCATTCACTAATCACACACTAACAATCCCGGAAAACACACCCATTCCCGAATCACACACTCACACTCCCGTAAAACACACCCATTCACTAATCACACACTCACACTCCCAGATAACACACCCATTCCCGAATCACACACTCACACTCCCAGATAACACACCCATTCACTAAACACACACTCACACTCCCGGATAACACGCCCATTCACTAATCACACACTCACACTCCCGGATAATCCACTCATTCACTAATCGCACACTCTCACTCCCGGATAACACACTTATTCACTAATCGCACACTCACACTCCCGGATAACACACCCATTCACTAATCACACAGTCACACTGCCAGATAACACACCCATTCACTAATCACACACTCACACTCCCAGATAACACACCCATTCACTAATCGCACACTCACACTCCCAGATAGCACCCCCATCCACTAATCACACACTCACACTCCCGGATAACACACCCATTCGCTAATCGCACACTCACACTCCCGGATAACACACCCATTCACTAATCACACACTCACACTCCCGGATAACACACTCATTCACTAATCACACACTCACACTCCCGGATAACACACCCATTCACTAATCACACACTCACACTCCCAGATAGCACCCCCATCCACTAATCACACACTCACACTCCCGGATAAGACACCCATCCAGTAATCACAAACTCACACTCCCGGATAGCACCCCCATCCACTAATCACACACTCACACTCCCGGATAACACACCCATCCACTAATCACACACTCACACTCCCGGATAACACACCCATTCGCTAATCGCACACTCACACTCCCGGATAACACACCCATTCACTAATCACACACTCACGCTCCCGGATAACATAACCCAATAACTAATCACACACTCACACTCACGGATAACACACCCATTCACTAATCACACACTCACACTCCCGGATAACACACCCAATAACTAATCACACACTCACACTCACGGATAACACACCCATTCACTAATCAAACACTCACACTCCCGGATAACACACTCATTAACTAATGACACACACACACTCACAGATAACACACCCATTCACTAATCACACGCTCACGCTCCCGGATAACACACCCATTCACTAATCACACACTCACACTCCCGGAAAACACACTCATTCACTAATCACACAATCACACTCCCGGATAACACACCCATTCACTAATCACATACTCACGCTCCCGGATAACACACCCACTCACTAATTACACATTCACATGCCCGGATAACACACCCATCCACTAATGAGACACTCACACTCACAGATAACACACTCATTCACTAATCACACACTCACACTCCCGGATAACACACTCATTCACTAATCACACACTCACACTCCCGGATAACACACCCATTCACTAATGACACATTCACACTCACAGATAATTCACCCACTCACTAATCACACACTCACACTCACGGATAACACACCCATTCACTAATCACACACTCACACTCCCGGATAACACACCCATTCACTAATCACACACTCACACTTCCGGATAACACGCACATTCACTAATCACACACTCACGCTCCCAGATAACACACCCATTCACTAATCACACACTCACACTCCTGGATAACACACCCATTCACTAATCACACACTCACACTCCCGGATAACACACCCATTCACTAATCACACACTCAAACTTCCGGATAACACGCACATTCACTAATCACACACTCACGCTCCCAGATAACACACCCATTCACTAATCACACACTCACACTCACGGATAATACACCCTTTCACTAATCACACACTCACACTCCCGTATAACACACCCATTCACTAATCACACACTCACACTTCCGGATAACATGCCCATTCACTAATCACACACTCACGCTCCCAGATAACACACCCATTCACTAATCACACACTAACACTCCTGGATCACACACCAATTCACTAATCACACACTGTCACACACGCGGAAAAACACACCCAATCAATAATCACACATTCACACTCACGGATAATACACCCTTTCACTAATCACACACTCACACTCCCGTATAACACACCCATTCACTAATCACACACTCACACTCCGAGATAACACACCCATTAACTAATGACACACACACACTCACAGATAACACACCCATTCACTAATCACACAGTCACACTCCCGGATAACACACCCATTCACTAATCACACACTCACGCTCCCAGATAACACACCCAATCACGAATCACACACTCACACTCCCGGATAACACACTCATTCACTAATCACACACTCACGCTCCCGGATAACACACTCATTCACTAATCACACACTCACGCTCCCAGATAACACACCCAATCACGAATCACACACTCACACTCCCGGATAACACACTCATTCACTAATCACACACTCACGCTCCCGGATAACATAACCCAATAACTAATCACACACTCACACTCACGGATAACACACCCATTCACTAATCACACACTCACACTCCCGGATAACACACCCAATAACTAATCACACACTCACACTCACGGATAACACACCCATTCACTAATCAAACACTCACACTCCCGGATAACACACTCATTAACTAATGACACACACACACTCACAGATAACACACCCATTCACTAATCACACGCTCACGCTCCCGGATAACATGCCCATTCACTAATCACACACTCACGCTCCCAGATAACACACCCATTCACTAATCACACACTAACACTCCTGGATCACACACCAATTCACTAATCACACACTGTCACACACGCGGAAAAACACACCCAATCAATAATCACACATTCACACACACGGATAATACACCCATTCACTAATCACACACTCACACTCACGGATAATACACCCTTTCACTAATCACACACTCACACTCCCGTATAACACACCCATTCACTAATCACACACTCACACTTCCGGATAACATGCCCATTCACTAATCACACACTCACGCTCCCAGATAACACACCCATTCACTAATCACACACTAACACTCCTGGATCACACACCAATTCACTAATCACACACTGTCACACACGCGGAAAAACACACCCAATCAATAATCACACATTCACACTCACGGATAATACACCCTTTCACTAATCACACACTCACACTCCCGTATAACACACCCATTCACTAATCACACACTCACACTCCGAGATAACACACCCATTAACTAATGACACACACACACTCACAGATAACACACCCATTCACTAATCACACAGTCACACTCCCGGATAACACACCCATTCACTAATCACACACTCACACTACCGGATAACACACTCATTCACTAATCACACACTCACGCTCCCGGATAACACACTCATTCACTAATCACACACTCACGCTCCCAGATAACACACCCAATCACGAATCACACACTCACACTCCCGGATAACACACTCATTCACTAATCACACACTCACACTCACGGATAACATAACCCAATAACTAATCACACACTCACACTCACGGATAACACACCCATTCACTAATCACACACTCACACTCCCGGATAACACACCCAATAACTAATCACACACTCACACTCACGGATAACACACCCATTCACTAATCACACAGTCACACTCCCGGATAACACACCCATTCACTAATCACACACTCACGCTCCCAGATAACACACCCAATCATGAATCACACACTCACACTCCCGGATAACACACTCATTCACTAATCACACACTCACGCTCCCGGATAACACACTCATTCACTAATCACACACTCACACTCATGGATAACACACCCATTCACTAATCACACACTCACACTCCCGGATAACACACTCATTAACTAATGACACACACACACTCACAGATAACACACCCATTCACTAATCGCACACTCATATTCCCGGATAACACACCCATTCTCTAATCGCATGCTCACACCCCGGATAACACACCCATTCACTAATCACACACTCACACTCCCGGTTAACACACCCAATAACTAATCACACACTCACACTCACGGATAACACACCCATTCACTAATCACACACTCACACTCCCGGATAACACACCCATTCACTAATCACACACTAACACTCCCGGATAACACACCCATTCCCGAATCACACACTCACATTCACACAAAACACACCCATTAACTAATCGCACACTCACACTCCCGGATAACACACCCATTCACTAATCACACACTAACAATCCCGGAAAACACACCCATTCCCGAATCACACACTCACACTCCCGTAAAACACACCCATTCACTAATCACACACTCACACTACCTGATAACACACCCTTTCCCGAATCACACACTCACACTCACACAAAACACACCCATTAACTAATCGCACACTCACACTCCTGGATAACACACACATCCACTAATCACACACTCACACTCCCGGATAACACACCCATTCACTAATCACACATTCACACTCCCAGATAACACACCCATTCCCGAATCACACACTCACACTCCCAGATAACACACCCATTCACTAAACACACACTCACACTCCCGGATAACACGCCCATTCACTAATCACACACTCACACTCCCGGATAATCCACTCATTCACTAATCGCACACTCTCACTCCCGGATAACACACTTATTCACTAATCGCACACTCACACTCCCGGATAACACACCCATTCACTAATCACACAGTCACACTGCCAGATAACACACCCATTCACTAATCACACACTCACACTCCCAGATAACACACCCATTCACTAATCGCACACTCACACTCCCAGATAGCACCCCCATCCACTAATCACACACTCACACTCCCGGATAACACACCCATTCGCTAATCGCACACTCACACTCCCGGATAACACACCCATTCACTAATCACACACTCACACTCCCGGATAACACACTCATTCACTAATCACACACTCACACTCCCGGATAACACACCCATTCACTAATCACAAACTCACACTCCCGGATAGCACCCCCATCCACTAATCACACGCTCACACTCCCGGATAACACACCCATCCACTAATCACAAACTCACACTCCCGGATAGCACCCCCATCCACTAATCACACACTCACACTCCCGGATAACACACCCATTCGCTAATCGCACACTCACACTCCCGGATAACACACCCATTCACTAATCACACACTCACACTCCCGGATAACACACTCATTCACTAATCACACACTCACACTCCCGGATAACACACCCATTCACTAATCACACACTCACACTCCCAGATAACACACCCATTCACTAATCACACACTCACACTCCCGGATAACACCCCCAATAACTAATCACACACTCACACTCACGGATAACACACCCATTCACTAATCACACACTCACACTCACGGATAACACACCCATTCACTAATCACACACTCACACTCCCGGATAACACACCCAATAACTAATCACACACTCACACTCACGGATAACACACCCATTCACTAATCACACACTCACACTCCCGGATAACACACCCATTCACTAATCACACACTAACACTCCCGGATAACACACCCATTCCCGAATCACACACTCACACTCACACAAAACACACCCATTAACTAATCGCACACTCACACTCCTGGATAACACACCCATCCACTAATCACACACTCACACTCCTGGATAACACACCCATTCACTAATCACACACTCACACACCCGGATAACACACCCATTCACTAATCACACAGTCACACTCACGGATAACACACCCATTCACTAATCACACAGTCACACTCCCAGATAACACACCCATTCACTAATCACACACTCACACTCCCGGATAACACACCCATTCGCTAATCGCACACTCACACTCCCGGATAACACACCCATTCACTAATCACACACTCACACTCCCGGATAACACACACGGTCACTAATCACACACTCACACTCCCGGATAACACACCCATTCACTAATCACACACTCACACTCCCAGATAACACACCCATTCACGAATCACACACTCACACTCCCGGATAACACCCCCAATAACTAATCACACACTCACACTCACGGATAACACACCCATTCACTAATCACACACTCACTCTCCCGGATAACACACCCATTCACTAATCCCACACTCACACTCCCGGTTAACACACCCAATAACTAATCACACACTCACACTCACGGATAACACACCCATTCACTAATCACACACTCACACTCCCGGATAACACACCCATTCATTAATCACACACTAACACTCCCGGATAACACACCCATTCCCGAATCACACACTCACACTCACACAAAACACACCCATTAACTAATCGCACACTCACACTCCTGGATAACACACCCATCCACTAATCACACACTCACACTCCTGGATAACACACCCATTCACTAATCACACACTCACACACCCAGATAACACACCCATTCACTAATCACACACTCAAACTCACGGATAACACACCCATTCACTAATCACACAGTCACACTGCCAGATAACACACCCATTCAATAATCACACACTCACACTCCCGGATAACACACCCATTCACTAATCGCACACTCACACTACCGGATAACACACCCATTCACTAATCACACAGTCACACTGCCAGATAACACACCCATTCACTAATCACACACTCACACTCCCAGATAACACCCCCAATTACTAAACACACACTCACACTCCCGGATAACACACCCAATAACTAATCACACACTCACACTCACGGATAACACACCCATCCACTAATCACACACTCACACTCCCGGATAACACACCCATTCACTAATCACACATTCACACTCCCGGATAACACACCCATTCACTAATCACACACTCACACTCCCGGATAAAACACTCATTCACTAATCGCACACTCACACTCCCGTATAACACACTCATTCACTAATCGCAGACTCACACTCCCGGATAAAACACCCATTCACTAATCACACACTCACACTCCCAGACAACACACCCATTCACTAATCACACACTCACACTCCTGGATAACACCCCCAATTACTAATCACACACTCACACTCACGGATAACACACCCAATCACGAAACACACACTCACACTCCCGGATAACACACTGATTCACTAATCACACACTCACACTCCCGGATAACACACCCAATAACTAATCACACACTGACACTCCCGGATAACACACCCATTCACTAATCACACAATCACACTGCCAGATAACACACCCATTCACTAATTGCACACTCACACTCCCGGATAACACATTCATTCACTAATCGCATACTGACACTCCCGGATAACACACTCATTCACTATAACACAGTCACACTGCCAGATAACACACCCATTCACTAATCACACACTCACACTCCCGGATAACACACGCATTCACTAATCGCACACTCACACTCCCGGATAACACACTCATTCACTAATCGCGCACTCACACACCCGGATAACACACTCATTCACTAATCGCACACTGACACTTCCGGATAACACACCCATTCATTAATCACACAATCACACTCCCGGATAACACACTCATTCACTAATCGCACACTGACACTCCCGGATAACACACGCATTAACTAATCGCACACTCACACTCCCGGATAACACACTCATTCACTAATCGCACACTGACACTCCCGGATAACACACCCATTCACTAATCACACACTCACACTCCCGGATAACACACGTATTAACTAATCGCACACTCACACTCCCGGATAACACACCCATTCACTAATCACACACTCACACGCCCGGATAACACACGCATTCACTAATCGCACACTCACACTCCTGGATAACACACCCATTCACTAATCGCACACTGACACTCCCGGATAACACACCCATCCACTAATCACACCCTCACACTCCCGGATAACACACCCATTCACTAATCACACACTCACACTCCCGGTTAACACACCCAATAACTAATCACACACTCACACTCACGGATAACACACCCATTCACTAATCACACACTCACACTCCCGGATAACACACCCATTCACTAATCACACACTAACACTCCCGGATAACACACCCATTCCCGAATCACACACTCACACTCACACAAAACACACCCATTAACTAATCGCACACTCACACTCCCGGATAACACACCCATTCACTAATCACACACTGACACTAACACAAAACACACCCATTAACTAATCGCACACTCACACTCCTGGATAACACACACATCCACTAATCACACACTCACACTCCCGGATAACACACCCATTCACTAATCACACATTCACACTCCCGGATAACACACCCATTCACTCATCACACACTCACACTCCCAGATAACACACCCATTCCCGAATCACACACTCACACTCCCAGATAACACACCCATTCACTAAACACACACTCACACTCCCGGATAACACACCCATTCACTAATCACACAGTCACACTGCCAGATAACACGCCCATTCACTAATCACACACACACACTCCCGGATAACACACTTATTCACTAATCACACACTCCCACTCCCGGATAACACACCCATTCACTAATCACACACTCACACTGCCAGATAACACACCCATTCACTAATCACACACTCACAATCCCAGATAGCACCCCCATCCACTAATCACACACTCACACTCCCAGATAACACACCCATTCACTAATCGCACACTCACACTCCCAGATAGCACCCCCATCCACTAATCACACACTCACACTCCCGGATAACACACCCATTCGCTAATCGCACACTCACACTCCCGGATAACACACCCATTCACTAATCACACACTCACACTCCCGGATAACACACTCATCCACTAATCACACACTCACACTCCCGGATAACACACCCATTTGCTAATCGCACACTCACACTACCAGATAGCACCCCCATCCACTAATCACACACTCACACTCCCGGATAAGACACCCATCCACTAATCACAAACTCACACTCCCGGATAGCACCCCCATCCACTAATCACACACTCACACTCCCGGATAACACACCCATCCACTAATCACAAACTCACACTCCCGGATAGCACCCCCATCCACTAATCACACACTCACACTCCCGGAAAACACACCCATCCGCTAATCGCACACTCACACTCCCGGATAACACACCCATTCACTAATCACACACTCACACTCCCGGATAACACACTCATTCACTAATCACACACTCACACTCCCGGATAACACACCCATTCACTAATCACACACTCACACTCCCAGATAACACACCCATTCACTAATCACACACTCACACTCCCGGATAACACCCCCAATAACTAATCACACACTCACACTCACGGATAACACACCCATTCACTAATCACACAATCACTCTCCCGGATAACACACCCATTCACTAATCACACACTCACACTCCCGGTTAACACACCCAATAACTAATCACACACTCACACTCACGGATAACACACCCATTCACTAATCACACACTCACACTCCCGGATAACACACCCATTCACTAATCACACACTAACACTCCCGGATAACACACCCATTCCCGAATCACACACTCACACTCACACAAAACACACCCATTAACTAATCGCACACTCACACTCCTGGATAACACACCCATCCACTAATCACACACTCACACTCCTGGATAACACACCCATTCACTAATCACACACTCACACACCCGGATAACACACCCATTCACTAATCACACACTCACACTCGCGGATAACACACCCATTCACTAATCACACAGTCACACTGCCAGATAACACACCCATTCACTAATCACACACTCACACTCCCGGATAACACACCCATTCACTAATCGCACACTCTCACTCCCGGATAACACACTCATTCACTAATCGCACACTCACACTACCGGATAACACACCCATTCACTAATCACACAGTCACACTGCCAGATAACACACCCATTCACTAATCACACACTCACACTCCCAGATAACACCCCCAATTACTAATCACACACTCACACTCCCAGATAACACACCCAATAACTAATCTCACACTCACACTAACGGATAACACACCCATCCACTAATCACACACTCACACTCCCGGATAACACACCCATTCACTAATCACACATTCACACTCCCGGATAACACACCCATTCACTAATCACACACTCACACACCCAGATAACACGCCCATTCACTAATCACACACTCACACTCCCGGATAAAACACTCATTCACTAATCGCACACTCACACTCCCGTATAACACACTCATTCACTAATCGCAGACTCACACTCCCGGATAACACACCCATTCACTAATCACACACTCACACTCCCAGATAACACACCCATTCACTAATCACACACTCACACTCCCGGATAACACACCCATTCACTAATCACACATTCACACTCCCGGATAACAAACCCATTCACTAATCACACACTCACACTCCCGGATAACACACTCATTCACTAATCGCACACTCACACTCCCGGATAACACACGCATTCACTAATCACACACTCACACTCCTGGATAACACACCCATTCACTAATCAGACAGTCACACTGCCAGATAACACACTCATTCACTAATTGCACACTCACACTCCCGGATAACACATCCATTCACTAATCGCACACTCACACTCCCGGATAACACACTCATTCACTAATCACACAGTCATACTGCCAGATAACACACCCATCCAATAATCACACCCTCACACTCCCGGATAACACACCCATTCACTAATCACACACTCACACTCCCGGATAACACACTCATTCACTAATCACACACTGACACTCCCGGATAACACACGCATTAACTAATCGCACACTCACACTCCCGGATAACACACCCATTCACTAATCACACACTCACACTCCTGGATAACACACCCATCCACTAATCACACACTCACACACACAGATGACACACCCATTCACTAATCACATACTCACACTCCCGGATAACACACCCATTCACTAATCACACACTCACACTCCCAGATAACACACCCATTCACTAATCACACACTCACACTCCCGGATAACACCCCCAATAACTAATCACACACTCACACTCACGGATAACACACCCATTCACTAATCACACACTCACACTCTCGGATAACACACCCATTCACTAATCACACACTCACACTCCCGGTTAACACACCCAATAACTAATCACACACTCACACTCACGGATAACACACCCATTCACTAATCACACACTCACACTCCCGGGTAACACAACCATTCACTAATCACACACTCACACTCCCGGATAACACACCCATTCCCGAATCACACACTCACACTCCCGGATAACACACCCATTCACTAATCACACACTCACACTCACGGATAACACACCCATTCACTAATCACACAGTCACACTGCCAGATAACACACCCATTCACTAATCACACACTCACACTCCCGGATAACACACTCGTTCACTAATCGCACACTCTCACTCCCGGATAACACACTCATTCACTAATCGCACACTCACACGACCGGATAACACACCCATTCACTAATCACACACTCACACTCCCGGATAACACCCCCAATAACTAATCACACTCTCACACTCACGGATAACACACCCATTCACTAATCACACACTCACTCTCCCGGATAACACACCCATTCACTAATCACACACTCACACTCCCGGTTAACACACCCAATAACTAATCACACACTCACACTCACGGATAACACACCCATTCACTAATCACACACTCACACTCCCGGATAACACACCCATTCACTAATCACACACTAACACTCCCGGATAACACACCCATTCCCGAATCACACACTCACACTAAACACACCCATTAACTAATCGCACACTCACACTCCTGGATAACACACCCATCCACTAATCACACACTCACACTCCTGGATAACACACCCATTCACTAATCACACATTCACACTCACGGATAACACACCCATTAACTAATCCGACACTCACACTCCTGGATAACACACCCATCCACTAATCACACACTCACACTCCTGGATAACACACCCATTCACTAATCACACATTCACACTCCCGGATAACACCCCCATTCACTAATCACACACTCACACTCACGGATAACACACCCATTCACTAATCACACAGTCACACTGCCAGATAACACACCCATTCACTAATCACACACTCACACTCCCGGATAAAACACTCGTTCACTAATCGCACACTCTCACTCCCGGATAACACACTCATTCACTAATCGCACACTCACATGACCGGATAACACACCCATTCACTAATCACACACTCACACTCCCGGATAACACCCCCAATAACTAATCACACACTCACACTCACGGATAACACACCCATTCACTAATCACACACTCACTCTCCCGGATAACACACCCATTCACTAATCACACACTCACACTCCCGGTTAACACACCCAATAACTAATCACACACTCACACTCACGGATAACACACCCATTCACTAATCACACACTAACACTCCCGGATAACACACCCATTCCCGAATCACACACTCACACTCACACAAAACACACCCATTAACTAATCGCACACTCACACTCCTGGATAACACACCCACCACGAATCACACACTCACACTCCTGGATAACACACCCATTCACTAATCACACACTCACACACCCGGATAACACACCCATTCACTAATCACACACTCACACTCACGGATAACACACCCATTCACTAATCACACACTCACACTCCCGGATAACACACCCATTCACTAATCACACACTCACACTCCCGGATAACACACCCAATAACTAATCACACACTCACACTCACGGATAACACACCCATCCACTAATCACACACTCACACTCCCGGATAACACACCCATTCACTAATCGCACACTGACATTCCCGGATAACACACCCATTCACTAATCACACACTCACACACCCAGATAACACGCCCATTCACTAATCACACACTCACACTCCCGGATAAAACACTCATTCACTAATCGCACACTCACACTCCCGTATAACACACTCATTCACTAATCGCAGACTCACACTCCCGGATAACACACCCATTCACTAATCACACACTCACACTCCCAGATAACACACCCATTCACTAATCACACACTCACACTCCTGGATAACACCCCCAATTACTAATCACACACTCACACTCACGGATAACACACCCAATCACGAAACACACACTCACACTCCCGGATAACACACTGATTCACTAATCACACACTCACACTCCCGGATAACACACTCAATAACTAATCACACACTCACACTCACGGATAACACACCCATTCACAAATCACACACTCACACTCACGGATAACACACCCATTCACTAATCACACACTCACACTCACGGATAACACACCCATTCACTAATCAGACACTCACACTCCCGGATACCACACCCATTCACTAATCACACACTCACACTCCCGGATAACACACTCATTAACTAATGACACCCACACACTCACAGATAACACACCCATTCACTAATCGCACACTCATATTCCCGGATAACACACCCATTCACTAATCACACAGTCACACTCCCGGATAACAAACCCATTCACTAATCACACACTCACACTCCCGGATAACACACTCATTCACTAATCGCACACTCACACTCCCGGATAACACACCCATTCACTAATCACACATTCACACTCCCGGATAACAAACCCATTCACTAATCACACACTCACACTCCCGGATAACACACTCATTCACTAATCGCACACTCACAATCCCGGATAACACACCCATTCACTAATCACACATCCACACTGCCAGATAACACACTCATTCACTAATTGCACACTCACACTCCCGGATAACACACTCATTCACTAATCGCACACTCACACTACCGGATAACACACCCATTCACTAATCACACAGTCACACTGCCAGATAACACACCCATTCACTAATCACACACTCACACTCCCGGATAACACACCCATTCACTAATCGCACACTCACACTCCCGGATAACACACTCATTCAATAATCACACAGTCATACTGCCAGATAACACACCCATCCAATAATCACACCCTCACACTCCCGGATAACACACCCATTCACTAATCACACACTCACACTCCCGGATAACACACTCATTCACTAATTGCACACTGACACTCCCGGATAACACACGCATTAACTAATCGCACACTCACACTCCCGGATAACACACCCATTCACTAATCACACACTCACACTCCCGGATAACACACTCATTCACTAATCACACACTCACACTCCCAGATAACACACCCATTCACTAATCACACACTCACACTCCCGGATAACACCCCCAATAACTAATCACACACTCACACTCACGGATAACACACCCATTCACTAATCACACACTCACACTCCCGGAAAACACACCCATTCACTAATCACACACTCACACTCCCGGTTAACACACCCAATAACTAATCACACACTCACACTCACGGATAACACACCCATTCACTAATCACACACTCACACTCCCGGGTAACACAACCATTCACTAATCACACACTAACACACCCGGATAACACACCCATTCCCGAATCACACACTCACACTCACACAAAACACACCCATTAACTAATCTGACACTCACACTCCTGGATAACACACCCATCCACTAATCACACACTCACACTCCTGGATAACACACCCATTCACTAATCACACATTCACACTCCCGGATAACACACCCATTCACTAATCACACACTCACACTCACGGATAACACACCCATTCACTAATCACACAGTCACACTGCCAGATAACACACCCATTCACTAATCACACACTCACACTCCCGGATAACACACTCGTTCACTAATCGCACACTCTCACTCCCGGATAACACACTCATTCACTAATCGCACACTCACACGACCGGATAACACACCCATTCACTAATCACACACTCACACTCCCAGATAACACCCCCAATTACTAATCACACACGCACACTCCCGGATAACACACCCATTCACTAATCACACACTCACACTCCCGAATAACACACCCAATAACTAATCACACACTCACACTCACGGATAACACACCCATTCACTAATCACACATTCACACTCCCGGAGAACACACCCATTAACTAATCACACACTCACACTCCCGGATAACACACCCAATAACTAAACACACACTCACACTCCCGGATAATACACCCATTCACGAATCAGACACTCAGACTCCCGGATAACACACCCATTCACTAATCAGACACTCACGCTCCCGGATAACACACCCATTCACTAATCGCACACTCACATTCCCGGATAACACACCCATTCACTAATCACACACTCACACTCCCAGATAACACACCCATTCACTAATCACACATTCATACTCCCGGAGAACACACCCATTAACTAATCACACACTCACACTCCCGGATAACACCCCCAATAACTAATCACACACTCACACTCACGGATAATACACCCATTCACTAATCACACACTCATACTCCCGGATAACACACCCATTCACTAATCACACACTCACACACCCGGTTAACACACCCAATAACTAATCACACACTCACACTCACGGATAATACACCCATTCACTAATCACACACTCATACTCCCGGATAACACACCCATTCACTAATCACACACTCACACTCCCGGATAACACAACCATTCACTAATCACACACTAACACTCCCGGATAACACACCCATTCCCGAATCACACACTCACACTCACACAAAACACACCCATTAACTAATCGCACACTCACACTCCTGGATAACACACCCATCCACTAATCACACACTCACACTCCTGGATAACACACCCATTCACTAATCACACATTCACACTCCCGGATAACACACCCATTCACTAATCACACACTCACACTCACGGATAACACACCCATTCACTAATCACACAGTCACACTGCCAGATAACACACCCATTCACTAATCACACACACACACTCCCGGATAATCCACTCATTCACTAATCGCACACTCACACTCCTGGATAACACACCCATTCACTAATCGCACACTGACACTCCCGGATAACACACCCATTCACTAATCACACAGTCACACTGCCAGATAACACACCCATCCACTAATCACACCCTCACACTCCCGGATAACACACCCATTCACTAATCACACACTCACACTCCCGGTTAACACACCCAATAACTAATCACACACTCACACTCACGGATAACACACCCATTCACTAATCACACACTCACACTCCCGGATAACACACCCATTCACTAATCACACACTAACACTCCCGGATAACACACCCATTCCCGAATCACACACTCACACTCACACAAAACACACCCATTAACTAATCGCACACTCACACTCCCGGATAACACACCCATTCACTAATCACACACTGACACTAACACAAAACACACCCATTAACTAATCGCACACTCACACTCCTGGATAACACACACATCCACTAATCACACACTCACACTCCCGGATAACACACCCATTCACTAATCACACATTCACACTCCCGGATAACACACCCATTCACTCATCACACACTCACACTCCCAGATAACACACCCATTCCCGAATCACACACTCACACTCCCAGATAACACACCCATTCACTAAACACACACTCACACTCCCGGATAACACACCCATTCACTAATCACACAGTCACACTGCCAGATAACACGCCCATTCACTAATCACACACACACACTCCCGGATAACACACCCATTCACTAATCACACACTCACACTGCCAGATAACACACCCATTCACTAATCACACACTCACAATCCCAGATAGCACCCCCATCCACTAATCACACACTCACACTCCCAGATAACACACCCATTCACTAATCGCACACTCACACTCCCAGATAGCACCCCCATCCACTAATCACACACTCACACTCCCGGATAACACACCCATTCGCTAATCGCACACTCACACTCCCGGATAACACACCCATTCACTAATCACACACTCACACTCCCGGATAACACACTCATCCACTAATCACACACTCACACTCCCGGATAACACACCCATTTGCTAATCGCACACTCACACTACCAGATAGCACCCCCATCCACTAATCACACACTCACACTCCCGGATAAGACACCCATCCACTAATCACAAACTCACACTCCCGGATAGCACCCCCATCCACTAATCACACACTCACACTCCCGGATAACACACCCATCCACTAATCACAAACTCACACTCCCGGATAGCACCCCCATCCACTAATCACACACTCACACTCCCGGAAAACACACCCATCCGCTAATCGCACACTCACACTCCCGGATAACACACCCATTCACTAATCACACACTCACACTCCCGGATAACACACTCATTCACTAATCACACACTCACACTCCCGGATAACACACCCATTCACTAATCACACACTCACACTCCCAGATAACACACCCATTCACTAATCACACACTCACACTCCCGGATAACACCCCCAATAACTAATCACACACTCACACTCACGGATAACACACCCATTCACTAATCACACAATCACTCTCCCGGATAACACACCCATTCACTAATCACACACTCACACTCCCGGTTAACACACCCAATAACTAATCACACACTCACACTCACGGATAACACACCCATTCACTAATCACACACTCACACTCCCGGATAACACACCCATTCACTAATCACACACTAACACTCCCGGATAACACACCCATTCCCGAATCACACACTCACACTCACACAAAACACACCCATTAACTAATCGCACACTCACACTCCTGGATAACACACCCATCCACTAATCACACACTCACACTCCTGGATAACACACCCATTCACTAATCACACACTCACACACCCGGATAACACACCCATTCACTAATCACACACTCACACTCGCGGATAACACACCCATTCACTAATCACACAGTCACACTGCCAGATAACACACCCATTCACTAATCACACACTCACACTCCCGGATAACACACCCATTCACTAATCGCACACTCTCACTCCCGGATAACACACTCATTCACTAATCGCACACTCACACTACCGGATAACACACCCATTCACTAATCACACAGTCACACTGCCAGATAACACACCCATTCACTAATCACACACTCACACTCCCAGATAACACCCCCAATTACTAATCACACACTCACACTCCCAGATAACACACCCAATAACTAATCTCACACTCACACTCACGGATAACACACCCATCCACTAATCACACACTCACACTCCGGGATAACACACCCATTCACTAATCACACATTCACACTCCCGGATAACACACCCATTCACTAATCACACACTCACACACCCAGATAACACGCCCATTCACTAATCACACACTCACACTCCCGGATAAAACACTCATTCACTAATCGCACACTCACACTCCCGTATAACACACTCATTCACTAATCGCAGACTCACACTCCCGGATAACACACCCATTCACTAATCACACACTCACACTCCCAGATAACACACCCATTCACTAATCACACACTCACACTCCCGGATAACACACCCATTCACTAATCACACATTCACACTCCCGGATAACAAACCCATTCACTAATCACACACTCACACTCCCGGATAACACACTCATTCACTAATCGCACACTCACACTCCCGGATAACACACGCATTCACTAATCACACACTCACACTCCTGGATAACACACCCATTCACTAATCAGACAGTCACACTGCCAGATAACACACTCATTCACTAATTGCACACTCACACTCCCGGATAACACATCCATTCACTAATCGCACACTCACACTCCCGGATAACACACTCATTCACTAATCACACAGTCATACTGCCAGATAACACACCCATCCAATAATCACACCCTCACACTCCCGGATAACACACCCATTCACTAATCACACACTCACACTCCCGGATAACACACTCATTCACTAATCACACACTGACACTCCCGGATAACACACGCATTAACTAATCGCACACTCACACTCCCGGATAACACACCCATTCACTAATCACACACTCACACTCCTGGATAACACACCCATCCACTAATCACACACTCACACACACAGATGACACACCCATTCACTAATCACATACTCACACTCCCGGATAACACACCCATTCACTAATCACACACTCACACTCCCAGATAACACACCCATTCACTAATCACACACTCACACTCCCGGATAACACCCCCAATAACTAATCACACACTCACACTCACGGATAACACACCCATTCACTAATCACACACTCACACTCTCGGATAACACACCCATTCACTAATCACACACTCACACTCCCGGTTAACACACCCAATAACTAATCACACACTCACACTCACGGATAACACACCCATTCACTAATCACACACTCACACTCCCGGGTAACACAACCATTCACTAATCACACACTCACACTCCCGGATAACACACCCATTCCCGAATCACACACTCACACTCCCGGATAACACACCCATTCACTAATCACACACTCACACTCACGGATAACACACCCATTCACTAATCACACAGTCACACTGCCAGATAACACACCCATTCACTAATCACACACTCACACTCCCGGATAACACACTCGTTCACTAATCGCACACTCTCACTCCCGGATAACACACTCATTCACTAATCGCACACTCACACGACCGGATAACACACCCATTCACTAATCACACACTCACACTCCCGGATAACACCCCCAATAACTAATCACACACTCACACTCACGGATAACACACCCATTCACTAATCACACACTCACTCTCCCGGATAACACACCCATTCACTAATCACACACTCACACTCCCGGTTAACACACCCAATAACTAATCACACACTCACACTCACGGATAACACACCCATTCACTAATCACACACTCACACTCCCGGATAACACACCCATTCACTAATCACACACTAACACTCCCGGATAACACACCCATTCCCGAATCACACACTCACACTAAACACACCCATTAACTAATCGCACACTCACACTCCTGGATAACACACCCATCCACTAATCACACACTCACACTCCTGGATAACACACCCATTCACTAATCACACATTCACACTCACGGATAACACACCCATTAACTAATCCGACACTCACACTCCTGGATAACACACCCATCCACTAATCACACACTCACACTCCTGGATAACACACCCATTCACTAATCACACATTCACACTCCCGGATAACACCCCCATTCACTAATCACACACTCACACTCACGGATAACACACCCATTCACTAATCACACAGTCACACTGCCAGATAACACACCCATTCACTAATCACACACTCACACTCCCGGATAAAACACTCGTTCACTAATCGCACACTCTCACTCCCGGATAACACACTCATTCACTAATCGCACACTCACATGACCGGATAACACACCCATTCACTAATCACACACTCACACTCCCGGATAACACCCCCAATAACTAATCACACACTCACACTCACGGATAACACACCCATTCACTAATCACACACTCACTCTCCCGGATAACACACCCATTCACTAATCACACACTCACACTCCCGGTTAACACACCCAATAACTAATCACACACTCACACTCACGGATAACACACCCATTCACTAATCACACACTAACACTCCCGGATAACACACCCATTCCCGAATCACACACTCACACTCACACAAAACACACCCATTAACTAATCGCACACTCACACTCCTGGATAACACACCCACCACGAATCACACACTCACACTCCTGGATAACACACCCATTCACTAATCACACACTCACACACCCGGATAACACACCCATTCACTAATCACACACTCACACTCACGGATAACACACCCATTCACTAATCACACACTCACACTCCCGGATAACACACCCATTCACTAATCACACACTCACACTCCCGGATAACACACCCAATAACTAATCACACACTCACACTCACGGATAACACACCCATCCACTAATCACACACTCACACTCCCGGATAACACACCCATTCACTAATCACACATTCACACTCCCGGATAACACACCCATTCACTAATCGCACACTGACATTCCCGGATAACACACCCATTCACTAATCACACACTCACACACCCAGATAACACGCCCATTCACTAATCACACACTCACACTCCCGGATAAAACACTCATTCACTAATCGCACACTCACACTCCCGTATAACACACTCATTCACTAATCGCAGACTCACACTCCCGGATAACACACCCATTCACTAATCACACACTCACACTCCCAGATAACACACCCATTCACTAATCACACACTCACACTCCTGGATAACACCCCCAATTACTAATCACACACTCACACTCACGGATAACACACCCAATCACGAAACACACACTCACACTCCCGGATAACACACTGATTCACTAATCACACACTCACACTCCCGGATAACACACTCAATAACTAATCACACACTCACACTCACGGATAACACACCCATTCACAAATCACACACTCACACTCACGGATAACACACCCATTCACTAATCACACACTCACACTCACGGATAACACACCCATTCACTAATCAGACACTCACACTCCCGGATACCACACCCATTCACTAATCACACACTCACACTCCCGGATAACACACTCATTAACTAATGACACCCACACACTCACAGATAACACACCCATTCACTAATCGCACACTCATATTCCCGGATAACACACCCATTCACTAATCACACAGTCACACTCCCGGATAACAAACCCATTCACTAATCACACACTCACACTCCCGGATAACACACTCATTCACTAATCGCACACTCACACTCCCGGATAACACACCCATTCACTAATCACACATTCACACTCCCGGATAACAAACCCATTCACTAATCACACACTCACACTCCCGGATAACACACTCATTCACTAATCGCACACTCACAATCCCGGATAACACACCCATTCACTAATCACACATCCACACTGCCAGATAACACACTCATTCACTAATTGCACACTCACACTCCCGGATAACACACTCATTCACTAATCGCACACTCACACTACCGGATAACACACCCATTCACTAATCACACAGTCACACTGCCAGATAACACACCCATTCACTAATCACACACTCACACTCCCGGATAACACACCCATTCACTAATCGCACACTCACACTCCCGGATAACACACTCATTCAATAATCACACAGTCATACTGCCAGATAACACACCCATCCAATAATCACACCCTCACACTCCCGGATAACACACCCATTCACTAATCACACACTCACACTCCCGGATAACACACTCATTCACTAATTGCACACTGACACTCCCGGATAACACACGCATTAACTAATCGCACACTCACAGTCCCGGATAACACACCCATTCACTAATCACACACTCACACTCCCGGATAACACACTCATTCACTAATCACACACTCACACTCCCAGATAACACACCCATTCACTAATCACACACTCACACTCCCGGATAACACCCCCAATAACTAATCACACACTCACACTCACGGATAACACACCCATTCACTAATCACACACTCACACTCCCGGAAAACACACCCATTCACTAATCACACACTCACACTCCCGGAAAACACACCCATTCACTAATCACACACTCACACTCACGGATAACACACCCAATAACTAATCACACACTCACACTCACGGATAACACACCCATTCACTAATCACACACTCACACTCCCGGGTAACACAACCATTCACTAATCACACACTAACACACCCGGATAACACACCCATTCCCGAATCACACACTCACACTCACACAAAACACACCCATTAACTAATCTGACACTCACACTCCTGGATAACACACCCATCCACTAATCACACACTCACACTCCTGGATAACACACCCATTCACTAATCACACATTCACACTCCCGGATAACACACCCATTCACTAATCACACACTCACACTCACGGATAACACACCCATTCACTAATCACACAGTCACACTGCCAGATAACACACCCATTCACTAATCACACACTCACACTCCCGGATAACACACTCGTTCACTAATCGCACACTCTCACTCCCGGATAACACACTCATTCACTAATCGCACACTCACACGACCGGATAACACACCCATTCACTAATCACACACTCACACTCCCAGATAACACCCCCAATTACTAATCACACACGCACACTCCCGGATAACACACCCATTCACTAATCACACACTCACACTCCCGAATAACACACCCAATAACTAATCACACACTCACACTCACGGATAACACACCCATTCACTAATCACACATTCACACTCCCGGAGAACACACCCATTAACTAATCACACACTCACACTCCCGGATAACACCCCCAATAACTAATCACACACTCACACTCACGGATAATACACCCATTCACGAATCAGACACTCAGACTCCCGGATAACACACCCATTCACTAATCAGACACTCACGCTCCCGGATAACACACCCATTCACTAATCGCACACTCACATTCCCGGATAACACACCCATTCACTAATCACACACTCACACTCCCAGATAACACACCCATTCACTAATCACACATTCACACTCCCGGAGAACACACCCATTAACTAATCACACACTCACACTCCCGGATAACACCCCCAATAACTAATCACACACTCACACTCACGGATAATACACCCATTCACTAATCACACACTCATACTCCCGGATAACACACCCATTCACTAATCACACACTCACACACCCGGTTAACACACCCAATAACTAATCACACACTCACACTCACGGATAATACACCCATTCACTAATCACACACTCATACTCCCGGATAACACACCCATTCACTAATCACACACTCACACTCCCGGATAACACAACCATTCACTAATCACACACTAACACTCCCGGATAACACACCCATTCCCGAATCACACACTCACACTCACACAAAACACACCCATTAACTAATCGCACACTCACACTCCTGGATAACACACCCATCCACTAATCACACACTCACACTCCTGGATAACACACCCATTCACTAATCACACATTCACACTCCCGGATAACACACCCATTCACTAATCACACACTCACACTCACGGATAACACACCCATTCACTAATCACACAGTCACACTGCCAGATAACACACCCATTCACTAATCACACACACACACTCCCGGATAATCCACTCATTCACTAATCGCACACTCACACTACCGGATAACACACCCATTCACTAATCACACAGTCACACTGCCAGATAACACACCCATTCACTAATCACACACTCACACTCCCGGATAACACACCCATTCACTAATCGCACACTCACACTCCCGGATAACACACTCATTCAATAATCACACAGTCATACTGCCAGATAACACACCCATCCAATAATCACACCCTCACACTCCCGGATAACACACCCATTCACTAATCACACACTCACACTCCCGGATAACACACTCATTCACTAATTGCACACTGACACTCCCGGATAACACACGCATTAACTAATCGCACACTCACACTCCCGGATAACACACCCATTCACTAATCACACACTCACACTACCGGATAACACACCCATTCACTAATCACACACTCACACTCCCAGATAACACACCCATTCACTAATCACACACTCACACTCCCGGATAACACACCCATTCACTAATCGCACACTCTCACTCCCGGATAACACACTCATTCACTAATCGCACACTCACACTACCGGATAACACACCCATTCACTAATCACACAGTCACACTGCCAGATAACACACCCATTCACTAATCACACACTCACACTCCCAGATAACACCCCCAATTACTAATCACACACTCACACTCCCGGATAACACACCCATTCACTAATCACACACTCACACTCCCGGATAACACACCCAATAACTAATCTCACACTCACACTCACGGATAACACACCCATCCACTAATCACACACTCACACTCCCGGATAACACACCCATTCACTAATCACACATTCACACTCCCGGATAACACACCCATTCACTAATCACACACTCATACTCCCGGATAAAACACTCATTCACTAATCGCACAATCACACTCCCGGATAAAACACTCATTCACTAATCGCACAATCACACTCCCGTATAACACACTCATTCACTAATCGCAGACTTACACTCCCGGATAACACACCCATTCACTAATCACACACTCACACTCCCAGATAACACACCCATTCACTAATCACACACTCACACTCCCGGATAACACACCCATTCACTAATCACACATTCACACTCCCGGATAACAAACCCATTCACTAATCACACACTCACACTCCCGGATAACACACTCATTCACTAATCGCACACTCACACTCCCGGATAACACACGCATTCACTAATCACACATCCACACTGCCAGATAACACACTCATTCACTAATTGCACACTCACACTCCCGGATAACACACTCATTCACTAATCGCACACTCACACTACCGGATAACACACCCATTCACTAATCACACAGTCACACTGCCAGATAACACACCCATTCACTAATCACACACTCACACTCCCGGATAACACACCCATTCACTAATCGCACACTCACACTCCCGGATAACACACTCATTCACTAATCACACAGTCATACTGCCAGATAACACACCCATCCAATAATCACACCCTCACACTCCCGGATAACACACCCATTCACTAATCACACACTCACACTCCCGGATAACACACTCATTCACTAATCGCACACTGACACTCCCGGATAACACACGCATTAACTAATCGCACACTCACACTCCCGGATAACACACCCATTCACTAATCACACACTCACACTCCTGGATAACACACCCATCCACTAATCACACACTCACACACTCAGATGACACACCCATTCACTAATCACATACTCACACTCCCGGATAACACACCCATTCACTAATCACACACTCACACTCCCAGATAACACACCCATTCACTAATCACACACTCACACTCCCGGATAACACCCCCAATAACTAATCACACACTCACACTCACGGATAACACACCCATTCACTAATCACACACTCACACTCCCGGATAACACACCCATTCACTAATCACACACTCACACTCCCGGTTAACACACCCATTCACTAATCACACAGTCACACTGCCAGATAACACACCCATTCACTAATCACACACTCACACTCCCGGATAACACACTCGTTCACTAATCGCACACTCTCACTCCCGGATAAAACACTCATTCACTAATCGCACACTCACACGACCGGATAACACACCCATTCACTAATCACACACTCACACTCCCGGATAACACCCCCAATAACTAATCACACACTCACACTCACGGATAACACACCCATTCACTAATCACACACTCACTCACCCGGATAACACACCCATTCACTAATCACACACTCACACTCCCAGTTAACACACCCAATAACTAATCACACACTCACACTCACGGATAACACACCCATTCACTAATCACACACTCACACTCCCGGATAACACACCCATTCACTAATCACACACTAACACTCCCGGATAACACACCCATTCCCGAATCACACACTCACACTCACACAAAACACACCCATTAACTAATCTGACACTCACACTCCTGGATAACACACCCATCCACTAATCACACACTCACACTCCTGGATAACACACCCATTCACTAATCACACATTCACACTCACGGATAACACACCCATTAACTAATCCGACACTCACACTCCTGGATAACACACCCATCCACTAATCACACACTCACACTCCTGGATAACACACCCATTCACTAATCACACATTCACACTCCCGGATAACACACCCATTCACTAATCACACACTCACACTCACGGATAACACACCCATTCACTAATCACACAGTCACACTGCCAGATAACACACCCATTCACTAATCACACACTCACACTCCCGGATAAAACACTCGTTCACTAATCGCACACTCTCACTCCCGGATAACACACTCATTCACTAATCGCACACTCACACGACCGGATAACACACCCATTCACTAATCACACACTCACACTCCCGGATAACAGCCCCAATAACTAATCACACACTCACACTCACGGATAACACACCCATTCACTAATCACACACTCACTCTCCCGGATAACACACCCATTCACTAATCACACACTCACACTCCCGGTTAACACACCCAATAACTAATCACACACTAACACTCCCGGATAACACACCCATTCCCGAATCACACACTCACACTCACACAAAACACACCCATTAACTAATCGCACACTCACACTCCTGGATAACACACCCATCCACTAATCACACACTCACACTCATGGATAACACACCCATTCACTAATCACACACTCACACTCACGGATAACACACCCATTCACTATTCACACAGTCACACTGCCAGATAACACACCCATTCACTAATCACACACTCACACTCCCGGATAACACACCCATTCACTAATCACACACTCACACTCCCGGATAACACACCCAATAACTAATCACACACTCACACTCACGGATAACACACCCATCCACTAGTCACACACTCACACTCCCGGATAACACACCCATTCACTAATCACACATTCACACTCCCGGATAACACACCCATTCACTAATCACACACTCACACACCCAGATAACACGCCCATTCACTAATCACACACTCACACTCCCGGATAAAACACTAATTCACTAATCGCACACTCACACTCCCGTATAACACACTCATTCACTAATCGCAGACTCACACTCCCGGATAACACACCCATTCACTAATCACACACTCACACTCCCAGATAACACACCCATTCACTAATCACACACTCACACTCCTGGATAACACCCCCAATTACTAATCACACACTCACACTCACGGATAACACACCCATTCACGAAACACACACTCACACTCCCGGATAACACACCCATTCACTAATCACACACTCACACTCCCGGATAACACACTGATTCACTAATCACACACTCACACTCCCGGATAACGCACCCATTCACTAATCACACACTCACACTCACGGATAACACACCCATTCACTAATCAGACACTCACACTCCCGGATACCACACCCGTTCACTAATCACACACTCACACTCCCGGATAACACACTCATTAACTAATGACACCCACACACTCACAGATAACACACCCATTCACTAATCGCACACTCAAATTCCCGGATAACACACCCATTCACTAATCACACAGTCACACTCCCGGATAACAAACCCATTCACTAATCACACACTCACACTCCCGGATAACACACTCATTCACTAATCGCACACTCACACTCCCGGATAACACACCCATTCACTAATCACACATTCACACTCCCGGATAACAAACCCATTCACTAATCACACACTCACACTCCCGGATAACACACTCATTCACTAATCGCACACTCACACTCCCGGATAACACACCCATTCACTAATCACACATCCACACTGCCAGATAACACACTCATTCACTAATTGCACACTCACACTCCCGGATAACACACTCATTCACTAATCGCACACTCACACTACCGGATAACACACCCATTCACTAATCACACAGTCACACTGCCAGATAAGACACCCATTCACTAATCACACACTCACACTCCCGGATAACACACCCATTCACTAATCGCACACTCACACTCCCGGATAACACACTCATTCACTAATCACACAGTCATACTGCCAGATAACACACCCATCCAATAATCACACCCTCACACTCCCGGATAACACACCCATTCACTAATCACACACTCACACTCCCGGATAACACACTCATTCACTAATCGCACACTGACACTCCCGGATAACACACGCATTAACTAAACGCACTCTCACACTCCCGGATAACACACCCATTCACTAATCACACACTCACACTCCCGGATAACACACCCATTCACTAATCACACACTCACACTCCCAGATAACACACCCATTCACTAATCACACACTCACACTCCCGGATAACACCCCCAATAACTAATCACACACTCACACTCCCGGATAACACACCCATTCACTAATCACACACTCACACTCCCGGATAACACACCCATTCACTAATCACACACTCACACTCCCGGATAACACACCCAATAACTAATCACACACTCACACTCACGGATAACACACCCATTCACTAATCACACACTCACACTCCCGGGTAACACAACCATTCACTAATCACACACTAACACTCCCGGATAACACACCCATTCCCGAATCACACACTCACACTCACACAAAACACACCCATTAACTAATCTGACACTCACACTCCTGGAAAACACACCCATTCACTAATCACACACTCACACTCACGGATAACACACCCAATAACTAATCACACACTCACACTCACGGATAACACACCCATTCACTAATCACACACTCACACTCCCGGGTAACACAACCATTCACTAATCACACACTAACACACCCGGATAACACACCCATTCCCGAATCACACACTCACACTCACACAAAACACACCCATTAACTAATCTGACACTCACACTCCTGGATAACACACCCATCCACTAATCACACACTCACACTCCTGGATAACACACCCATTCACTAATCACACATTCACACTCCCGGATAACACACCCATTCACTAATCACACACTCACACTCACGGATAACACACCCATTCACTAATCACACAGTCACACTGCCAGATAACACACCCATTCACTAATCACACACTCACACTCCCGGATAACACACTCGTTCACTAATCGCACACACTCACTCCCGGATAACACACTCATTCACTAATCGCACACTCACACGACCGGATAACACACCCATTCACTAATCACACACTCACACTCCCAGATAACACCCCCAATTACTAATCACACACGCACACTCCCGGATAACACACCCATTCACTAATCACACACTCACACTCCCGAATAACACACCCAATAACTAATCACACACTCACACTCACGGATAACACACCCATTCACTAATCACACATTCACACTCCCGGAGAACACACCCATTAACTAATCACACACTCACACTCCCGGATAACACCCCCAATAACTAATCACACACTCACACTCACGGATAATACACCCATTCACGAATCAGACACTCAGACTCCCGGATAACACACCCATTCACTAATCAGACACTCACGCTCCCGGATAACACACCCATTCACTAATCGCACACTCACATTCCCGGATAACACACCCATTCACTAATCACACACTCACACTCCCAGATAACACACCCATTCACTAATCACACATTCACACTCCCGGAGAACACACCCATTAACTAATCACACACTCACACTCCCGGATAACACCCCCAATAACTAATCACACACTCACACTCACGGATAATACACCCATTCACTAATCACACACTCATACTCCCGGATAACACACCCATTCACTAATCACACACTCACACACCCGGTTAACACACCCAATAACTAATCACACACTCACACTCACGGATAATACACCCATTCACTAATCACACACTCATACTCCCGGATAACACACCCATTCACTAATCACACACTCACACTCCCGGATAACACAACCATTCACTAATCACACACTAACACTCCCGGATAACACACCCATTCCCGAATCACACACTCACACTCACACAAAACACACCCATTAACTAATCGCACACTCACACTCCTGGATAACACACCCATCCACTAATCACACACTCACACTCCTGGATAACACACCCATTCACTAATCACACATTCACACTCCCGGATAACACACCCATTCACTAATCACACACTCACACTCACGGATAACACACCCATTCACTAATCACACAGTCACACTGCCAGATAACACACCCATTCACTAATCACACACACACACTCCCGGATAATCCACTCATTCACTAATCGCACACTCACACTACCGGATAACACACCCATTCACTAATCACACAGTCACACTGCCAGATAACACACCCATTCACTAATCACACACTCACACTCCCGGATAACACACCCATTCACTAATCGCACACTCACACTCCCGGATAACACACTCATTCAATAATCACACAGTCATACTGCCAGATAACACACCCATCCAATAATCACACCCTCACACTCCCGGATAACACACCCATTCACTAATCACACACTCACACTCCCGGATAACACACTCATTCACTAATTGCACACTGACACTCCCGGATAACACACGCATTAACTAATCGCACACTCACACTCCCGGATAACACACCCATTCACTAATCACACACTCACACTACCGGATAACACACCCATTCACTAATCACACACTCACACTCCCAGATAACACACCCATTCACTAATCACACACTCACACTCCCGGATAACACACCCATTCACTAATCGCACACTCTCACTCCCGGATAACACACTCATTCACTAATCGCACACTCACACTACCGGATAACACACCCATTCACTAATCACACAGTCACACTGCCAGATAACACACCCATTCACTAATCACACACTCACACTCCCAGATAACACCCCCAATTACTAATCACACACTCACACTCCCGGATAACACACCCATTCACTAATCACACACTCACACTCCCGGATAACACACCCAATAACTAATCTCACACTCACACTCACGGATAACACACCCATCCACTAATCACACACTCACACTCCCGGATAACACACCCATTCACTAATCACACATTCACACTCCCGGATAACACACCCATTCACTAATCACACACTCATACTCCCGGATAAAACACTCATTCACTAATCGCACAATCACACTCCCGGATAAAACACTCATTCACTAATCGCACAATCACACTCCCGTATAACACACTCATTCACTAATCGCAGACTTACACTCCCGGATAACACACCCATTCACTAATCACACACTCACACTCCCAGATAACACACCCATTCACTAATCACACACTCACACTCCCGGATAACACACCCATTCACTAATCACACATTCACACTCCCGGATAACAAACCCATTCACTAATCACACACTCACACTCCCGGATAACACACTCATTCACTAATCGCACACTCACACTCCCGGAAAACACACGCATTCACTAATCACACATCCACACTGCCAGATAACACACTCATTCACTAATTGCACACTCACACTCCCGGATAACACACTCATTCACTAATCGCACACTCACACTACCGGATAACACACCCATTCACTAATCACACAGTCACACTGCCAGATAACACACCCATTCACTAATCACACACTCACACTCCCGGATAACACACCCATTCACTAATCGCACACTCACACTCCCGGATAACACACTCATTCACTAATCACACAGTCATACTGCCAGATAACACACCCATCCAATAATCACACCCTCACACTCCCGGATAACACACCCATTCACTAATCACACACTCACACTCCCGGATAACACACTCATTCACTAATCGCACACTGACACTCCCGGATAACACACGCATTAACTAATCGCACACTCACACTCCCGGATAACACACCCATTCACTAATCACACACTCACACTCCTGGATAACACACCCATCCACTAATCACACACTCACACACTCAGATGACACACCCATTCACTAATCACATACTCACACTCCCGGATAACACACCCATTCACTAATCACACACTCACACTCCCAGATAACACACCCATTCACTAATCACACACTCACACTCCCGGATAACACCCCCAATAACTAATCACACACTCACACTCACGGATAACACACCCATTCACTAATCACACACTCACACTCCCGGATAACACACCCATTCACTAATCACACACTCACACTCCCGGTTAACACACCCATTCACTAATCACACAGTCACACTGCCAGATAACACACCCATTCACTAATCACACACTCACACTCCCGGATAACACACTCGTTCACTAATCGCACACTCTCACTCCCGGATAAAACACTCATTCACTAATCGCACACTCACACGACCGGATAACACACCCATTCACTAATCACACACTCACACTCCCGGATAACACCCCCAATAACTAATCACACACTCACACTCACGGATAACACACCCATTCACTAATCACACACTCACTCTCCCGGATAACACACCCATTCACTAATCACACACTCACACTCCCAGTTAACACACCCAATAACTAATCACACACTCACACTCACGGATAACACACCCATTCACTAATCACACACTCACACTCCCGGATAACACACCCATTCACTAATCACACACTAACACTCCCGGATAACACACCCATTCCCGAATCACACACTCACACTCACACAAAACACACCCATTAACTAATCTGACACTCACACTCCTGGATAACACACCCATCCACTAATCACACACTCACACTCCTGGATAACACACCCATTCACTAATCACACATTCACACTCACGGATAACACACCCATTAACTAATCCGACACTCACACTCCTGGATAACACACCCATCCACTAATCACACACTCACACTCCTGGATAACACACCCATTCACTAATCACACATTCACACTCCCGGATAACACACCCATTCACTAATCACACACTCACACTCACGGATAACACACCCATTCACTAATCACACAGTCACACTGCCAGATAACACACCCATTCACTAATCACACACTCACACTCCCGGATAAAACACTCGTTCACTAATCGCACACTCTCACTCCCGGATAACACACTCATTCACTAATCGCACACTCACACGACCGGATAACACACCCATTCACTAATCACACACTCACACTCCCGGATAACAGCCCCAATAACTAATCACACACTCACACTCACGGATAACACACCCATTCACTAATCACACACTCACTCTCCCGGATAACACACCCATTCACTAATCACACACTCACACTCCCGGTTAACACACCCAATAACTAATCACACACTAACACTCCCGGATAACACACCCATTCCCGAATCACACACTCACACTCACACAAAACACACCCATTAACTAATCGCACACTCACACTCCTGGATAACACACCCATCCACTAATCACACACTCACACTCATGGATAACACACCCATTCACTAATCACACACTCACACTCACGGATAACACACCCATTCACTATTCACACAGTCACACTGCCAGATAACACACCCATTCACTAATCACACACTCACACTCCCGGATAACACACCCATTCACTAATCACACACTCACACTCCCGGATAACACACCCAATAACTAATCACACACTCACACTCACGGATAACACACCCATCCACTAATCACACACTCACACTCCCGGATAACACACCCATTCACTAATCACACATTCACACTCCCGGATAACACACCCATTCACTAATCACACACTCACACACCCAGATAACACGCCCATTCACTAATCACACACTCACACTCCCGGATAAAACACTAATTCACTAATCGCACACTCACACTCCCGTATAACACACTCATTCACTAATCGCAGACTCACACTCCCGGATAACACACCCATTCACTAATCACACACTCACACTCCCAGATAACACACCCATTCACTAATCACACACTCACACTCCTGGATAACACCCCCAATTACTAATCACACACTCACACTCACGGATAACACACCCATTCACGAAACACACACTCACACTCCCGGATAACACACCCATTCACTAATCACACACTCACACTCCCGGATAACACACTGATTCACTAATCACACACTCACACTCCCGGATAACGCACCCATTCACTAATCACACACTCACACTCACGGATAACACACCCATTCACTAATCAGACACTCACACTCCCGGATACCACACCCGTTCACTAATCACACACTCACACTCCCGGATAACACACTCATTAACTAATGACACCCACACACTCACAGATAACACACCCATTCACTAATCGCACACTCAAATTCCCGGATAACACACCCATTCACTAATCACACAGTCACACTCCCGGATAACAAACCCATTCACTAATCACACACTCACACTCCCGGATAACACACTCATTCACTAATCGCACACTCACACTCCCGGATAACACACCCATTCACTAATCACACATTCACACTCCCGGATAACAAACCCATTCACTAATCACACACTCACACTCCCGGATAACACACTCATTCACTAATCGCACACTCACACTCCCGGATAACACACCCATTCACTAATCACACATCCACACTGCCAGATAACACACTCATTCACTAATTGCACACTCACACTCCCGGATAACACACTCATTCACTAATCGCACACTCACACTACCGGATAACACACCCATTCACTAATCACACAGTCACACTGCCAGATAAGACACCCATTCACTAATCACACACTCACACTCCCGGATAACACACCCATTCACTAATCGCACACTCACACTCCCGGATAACACACTCATTCACTAATCACACAGTCATACTGCCAGATAACACACCCATCCAATAATCACACCCTCACACTCCCGGATAACACACCCATTCACTAATCACACACTCACACTCCCGGATAACACACTCATTCACTAATCGCACACTGACACTCCCGGATAACACACGCATTAACTAAACGCACTCTCACACTCCCGGATAACACACCCATTCACTAATCACACACTCACACTCCCGGATAACACACCCATTCACTAATCACACACTCACACTCCCAGATAACACACCCATTCACTAATCACACACTCACACTCCCGGATAACACCCCCAATAACTAATCACACACTCACACTCACGGATAACACACCCATTCACTAATCACACACTCACACTCCCGGATAACACACCCATTCACTAATCACACACTCACACTCCCGGATAACACACCCAATAACTAATCACACACTCACACTCACGGATAACACACCCATTCACTAATCACACACTCACACTCCCGGGTAACACAACCATTCACTAATCACACACTAACACTCCCGGATAACACACCCATTCCCGAATCACACACTCACACTCACACAAAACACACCCATTAACTAATCTGACACTCACACTCCTGGATAACACACCCATTCACTAATCACACACTCACACTCCCGGATAACACCCCCAATAACTAATCACACACTCACACTCACGGATAACACACCCATTCACTAATCACACACTCACACTCACGGATAACACACCCATTCACAAATCACACACTCACACTCACGGATAACACACCCATTCACTAATCACACACTCACACTCACGGATAACACACCCATTCACTAATCAGACACTCACACTCCCGGATACCACACCCATTCACTAATCACACACTCACACTCCCGGATAACACACTCATTAACTAATGACACCCACACACTCACAGATAACACACCCATTCACTAATCGCACACTCATATTCCCGGATAACACACCCATTCACTAATCACACAGTCACACTCCCGGATAACACACCCATTCACTAATCACACTCTCACACTACCGGATAACACACCCATTCACTAATCACACATTCACACTCCCGGATAACAAACCCATTCACTAATCTCACACTCACACTCCCGGATAACACACTCATTCACTAATCACACACTCACACTACCGGATAACACACCCATTCACTAATCACACATTCACACTCCCGGATAACAAACCCATTCACTAATCACACACTCACACTCCCGGATAACACACTCATTCACTAATCACACACTCACACTACCGGATAACACACCCATTCACTAATCACACATTCACACTCCCGGATAACAAACCCATTCACTAATCACACACTCACACTCCCGGATAACACACTCATTCACTAATCGCACACTCACACTCCCGGATAACACACCCATTCACTAATCACACATCCACACTGCCAGATAACACACTCATTCACTAATTGCACACTCACACTCCCGGATAACACACTCATTCACTAATCGCACACTCACACTACCGGATAACACACCGATTCACTAATCACACAGTCACACTGCCAGATAACACACCCATTCACTAATCACACACTCACACTCCCGGATAACACACACATTCACTAATCGCACACTCACACTCCCGGATAACACACTCATTCACTAATCACACAGTCATACTGCCAGATAACACACCCTTTCACTAATCACACAGTCACACTGCCAGATAACACACCCATTCACTAATCACACACTCACACTCCCGGATAACACACCCATTCACTAATCGCACACTCACACTCCCGGATAACACACTCATTCACTAATCACACAGTCATACTGCCAGATAACACACCCATTCACAAATCACACACTCACACTCCCGGATAACACCCCCAATAACTAATCACACACTCACACTCACGGATAACACACCCATTCACTAATCGCACACTCACACTCCCGGATAACACACCCATTCACTAATCACACACTCACACTCCCGGATAACACACCCAATAACTAATCACACACTCACACTCACGGATAACACACCCATTCACTAATCACACACTCACACTCCCGGGTAACACAACCATTCACTAATCACACACTCACACTCCCGGATAACACACCCATTCACTAATCACACACTCACACTCACACAAAACACACCCATTAACTAATCTGACACTCACACTCCTGGATAACACACCCATTCACTAATCACACATTCACACTCCCGGATAACACACCCATCCACTAATCACACACTCACACTCACGGATAACACACCCATTCACTAATCACACAGTCACACTGCCAGATAACACACCCATTCACTAATCACACACTCACACTCCCGGATAACACACTCGTTCACTAATCGCACACTCTCACTCCCGGATAACACACTCATTCACTAATCGCACACTCACACTGCCAGATAACACACCCATTCACTAATCACACACTCACACTCCCGGATAACACACTCGTTCACTAATCGCACACTCTCACTCCCGGATAACACACTCATTCACTAATCACACACTCACACTCCCAGATAACACCCCCAATTACTAATCACACACGCACACTCCCGGATAACACACCCATTCACTAATCACACACTCACACTCCCGAATAACACACCCAATAACTAATCACACACTCACACTCACGGATAACACACCCATTCACTAATCAGACACTCACACTCCCGGATAACACCCCCAATAACTAATCACACACTCACACTCATGGATAACACACCCATTCACTAATCACACACTCATACTCCCGGATAACACACCCATTCACTAATCACACACTCACACTCCCGAATAACACACCCAATAACTAATCACACACTCACACTCACGGATAACACACCCATTCACTTATCACACACTCATACTCCCGGATAACACACCCATTCACTAATCACACACTCACACTCCCGGTTAACACACCCAATAACTAATCACACACTCACACTCACGGGTAACACACCCATTCACTAATCACACACTCACACTCCCGGATAACACAACCATTCACTAATCACACACTAACACTCCCGGATAACACACCCATTCCCGAATCACACACTCACACTCACACAAAACACACCCATTAACTAATCGCACACTCACACTCCTGGATAACACACCCATCCACTAATCACACACTCACACTCCTGGATAACACACCCATTCACTAATCACACATTCACACTCCCGGATAACACACCCATTCACTAATCACACACTCACACTCACGGATAACACACCCATTCACTAATCACACAGTCACACTGCCAGATAACACACCCATTCACTAATCACACACTCACACTCCCGGATAATCCACTCATTCACTAATCGCACACTCTCACTCCCGGATAACACACTCATTCACTAATCGCACACTCACACTACCGGATAACACACCCATTCACTAATCACACACTCACACTCCCAAATAACACACCCATTCACTAATCACACACTCACACTCCCGGATAACACACCCAATAACTAATCACACACTCACACTCACGGATAACACACCCATTCACTAATCACACACTCACACTGCCGGATAACACACCCATTCACTAATCAGACACTCACGCTCCCGGATAACACACCCATTCACTAATCACACACTCACTCTCCCGGATAACACACTCATTAACTAATGACACACACACACTCACAGATAACACACCCATTCACTAATCGCACACTCACATTCCCGGATAACACACCCATTCACTAATCACACAGTCACACTGCCAGATAACACACCCATTCACTAATCACACATTCACACTCCCGGATAACACACCCATTAACTAATCGCACACTCACACTCCCGGATAACACACTCATTCACTAATCGCACACTGACACTCCCAAATAACACACCCATTCACTTATCACACAGTCACACTGTCAGATAACACACCCATCCACTAATCACACCCTCACACTCCCGGATAACATGCCCATTCTCTAATCGCACGCTCAAACACACGGATAACACACCCATTCACTAATCACACAGTCACACTCACAAAAAACACACCCATTAAGTTATCACACACTCACAGTCCCGGATAACACACCCATTCACTAATCACACATTCACACTCCCCGATAACACACCCATTCACTAATCACACACTCACACCCCTGGATAACACACCCATTCACTAATCACACACTCACACTCCCGGATAACACAGCCACTCACGAATCGCACACTCACACTCCCGGATACCACACTCATTCACTAATCGCACACTCACACTCCCGGATAACACACTCATTCACTAATCGCACACTGACACTCCTGGATAACACACCCATTCACTAATCACACAATCACACTGCCAGATAACACACCCATTCACTAATTGCACACTCACACTCCCGGATAACACACTCATTCACTAATCGCACACTGACACTCCCGGATAACACACTCATTCACTATAACACAGTCACACTGCCAGATAACACACCCATTCACTAATCACACACTCACACTCCCGGATAACACACGCATTCACTAATCACACACTCACGCTCCCGGATAACACACCCATTCACTAATCACACACTCACACTCCCGGATAACACAGTCTTTAACTAATGACACACACACTCTCCCGGATAACACACCCATTCACTAATCACACAGTCACACTCCCGGATAACACACCCATTCACTAATCACACACTCACACTCACAGATAACACACCCATTCACTAATCGCACACTCATATTCCCGGATAACACACCCATTCACTAATCACACACTCACACTGCCAGATAACACACCCATTCACTAATCACACATTCACACTCCCGGATAACAAACCCATTCACTAATCACACACTCACACTCCCGGATAACACACTCATTCACTAATCGCACACTCACACTACCGGATAACACACCCATTCACTAATCACACATTCACACTGCCAGATAACACACTCATTCACTAATTGCACACTCACACTCCCGGATAACACACTCATTCACTAATCGCACACTCACACTCCCGGATAACACACCCATTCACTAATCACACAGTCACACTGCCAGATAACACACCCATTCACTAATCACACACTCACACTCCCGGATAACACACCCATTCACTAATCGCACACTCACACTCCCGGATAACACACCCATTCACTAATCGCACACTCACACTCCCAGATAACACACTCATTCACAATCGCACACTGACACTCCCGGATAACACACCCATTCACTAATCACACATTCACACTCACGGATAACACACCCATTCACTAATCACACACTCACACTCCCGGATAACACATCCATTCACTAATCACACACTCACACTCCCGGATAACACACTCATTCACTAATCGCACACTGACACTCCCGGATAACACACGCATTAACTAATCGCACACTCACACTCCCGGATAACACACCCATTCACTAATCACACACTCACACTCCTGGATAACACACCCATCCACTAATCACACACTCACACATCCGGATAGCACACCCATCCACTAATCACACACTCACACTCCCGGATAACACACGCATTCACTAATCACACACTCACGCTGCCGGATAACACACCCATTCACTAATCACACACTCACACTCCCGGATAACACACTCATTCACTAATGACACACACACACTCACAGATAACACTCCCATTCACTAATCGCACACTCATATTCCCGGATAACACACCCATTCACTAATCACACACTCACACTCCCAGATAACACACCCATTCACTAATCAAACATTCACACTCCCGGATAACAAACCCATTCACTAATCACACACTCACACTCCCGGATAACACACTCATTCACTAATCGCACACTCACACTACCGGATAACACACCCATTCACTAATCACACATTCACACTGCCAGATAATACACTCATTCACTAATTGCACACTCACACTCCCGGATAACACACTCATTCACTAATCGCACACTCACACTCCCGGATACCACACCCATTCACTAATCACACACTCACACTCCCGGATAACACACTCATTAACTAATGACACCCACACACTCACAGATAACACACCCATTCACTAATCGCACACTCATATTCCCGGATAACACACCCATTCACTAATCACACAGTCACACTCCCGGATAACAAACCCATTCACTAATCACACACTCACACTCCCGGATAACACACTCATTCACTAATCGCACACTCACACTCCCGGATAACACACCCATTCACTAATCACACATTCACACTCCCGGATAACAAACCCATTCACTAATCACACACTCACACTCCCGGATAACACACTCATTCACTAATCGCACACTCACAATCCCGGATAACACACCCATTCACTAATCACACATCCACACTGCCAGATAACACACTCATTCACTAATTGCACACTCACACTCCCGGATAACACACTCATTCACTAATCGCACACTCACACTACCGGATAACACACCCATTCACTAATCACACAGTCACACTGCCAGATAACACACCCATTCACTAATCACACACTCACACTCCCGGATAACACACCCATTCACTAATCGCACACTCACACTCCCGGATAACACACTCATTCAATAATCACACAGTCATACTGCCAGATAACACACCCATCCAATAATCACACCCTCACACTCCCGGATAACACACCCATTCACTAATCACACACTCACACTCCCGGATAACACACTCATTCACTAATTGCACACTGACACTCCCGGATAACACACGCATTAACTAATCGCACACTCACACTCCCGGATAACACACCCATTCACTAATCACACACTCACACTCCCGGATAACACACTCATTCACTAATCACACACTCACACTCCCAGATAACACACCCATTCACTAATCACACACTCACACTCCCGGATAACACCCCCAATAACTAATCACACACTCACACTCACGGATAACACACCCATTCACTAATCACACACTCACACTCCCGGAAAACACACCCATTCACTAATCACACACTCACACTCCCGGTTAACACACCCAATAACTAATCACACACTCACACTCACGGATAACACACCCATTCACTAATCACACACTCACACTCCCGGGTAACACAACCATTCACTAATCACACACTAACACACCCGGATAACACACCCATTCCCGAATCACACACTCACACTCACACAAAACACACCCATTAACTAATCTGACACTCACACTCCTGGATAACACACCCATCCACTAATCACACACTCACACTCCTGGATAACACACCCATTCACTAATCACACATTCACACTCCCGGATAACACACCCATTCACTAATCACACACTCACACTCACGGATAACACACCCATTCACTAATCACACAGTCACACTGCCAGATAACACACCCATTCACTAATCACACACTCACACTCCCGGATAACACACTCGTTCACTAATCGCACACTCTCACTCCCGGATAACACACTCATTCACTAATCGCACACTCACACGACCGGATAACACACCCATTCACTAATCACACACTCACACTCCCAGATAACACCCCCAATTACTAATCACACACGCACACTCCCGGATAACACACCCATTCACTAATCACACACTCACACTCCCGAATAACACACCCAATAACTAATCACACACTCACACTCACGGATAACACACCCATTCACTAATCACACATTCACACTCCCGGAGAACACACCCATTAACTAATCACACACTCACACTCCCGGATAACACCCCCAATAACTAATCACACACTCACACTCACGGATAATACACCCATTCACGAATCAGACACTCAGACTCCCGGATAACACACCCATTCACTAATCAGACACTCACGCTCCCGGATAACACACCCATTCACTAATCGCACACTCACATTCCCGGATAACACACCCATTCACTAATCACACACTCACACTCCCAGATAACACACCCATTCACTAATCACACATTCACACTCCCGGAGAACACACCCATTAACTAATCACACACTCACACTCCCGGATAACACCCCCAATAACTAATCACACACTCACACTCACGGATAATACACCCATTCACTAATCACACACTCATACTCCCGGATAACACACCCATTCACTAATCACACACTCACACACCCGGTTAACACACCCAATAACTAATCACACACTCACACTCACGGATAATACACCCATTCACTAATCACACACTCATACTCCCGGATAACACACCCATTCACTAATAACACACTCACACTCCCGGATAACACAACCATTCACTAATCACACACTAACACTCCCGGATAACACACCCAATCCCGAATCACACACTCACACTCACACAAAACACACCCATTAACTAATCGCACACTCACACTCCTGGATAACACACCCATCCACTAATCACACACTCACACTCCTGGATAACACACCCATTCACTAATCACACATTCACACTCCCGGATAACACACCCATTCACTAATCACACACTCACACTCACGGATAACACACCCATTCACTAATCACACAGTCACACTGCCAGATAACACACCCATTCACTAATCACACACACACACTCCCGGATAATCCACTCATTCACTAATCGCACACTCACACTACCGGATAACACACCCATTCACTAATCACACAGTCACACTGCCAGATAACACACCCATTCACTAATCACACACTCACACTCCCGGATAACACACCCATTCACTAATCGCACACTCACACTCCCGGATAACACACTCATTCAATAATCACACAGTCATACTGCCAGATAACACACCCATCCAATAATCACACCCTCACACTCCCGGATAACACACCCATTCACTAATCACACACTCACACTCCCGGATAACACACTCATTCACTAATTGCACACTGACACTCCCGGATAACACACGCATTAACTAATCGCACACTCACACTCCCGGATAACACACCCATTCACTAATCACACACTCACACTACCGGATAACACACCCATTCACTAATCACACACTCACACTCCCAGATAACACACCCATTCACTAATCACACACTCACACTCCCGGATAACACACCCATTCACTAATCGCACACTCTCACTCCCGGATAACACACTCATTCACTAATCGCACACTCACACTACCGGATAACACACCCATTCACTTATCACAGAGTCACACTGCCAGATAACACACCCATTCACTAATCACACACTCACACTCCCAGATAACACCCCCAATTACTAATCACACACTCACACTCACGGATAACACACCCATCCACTAATCACACACTCACACTCCCGGATAACACACCCATTCACTAATCACACATTCACACTCCCGGATAACACACCCATTCACTAATCACACACTCATACTCCCGGATAAAACACTCATTCACTAATCGCACAATCACACTCCCGGATAAAACACTCATTCACTAATCGCACAATCACACTCCCGTATAACACACTCATTCACTAATCGCAGACTTACACTCCCGGATAACACACCCATTCACTAATCACACACTCACACTCCCAGATAACACACCCATTCACTAATCACACACTCACACTCCCGGATAACACACCCATTCACTAATCACACATTCACACTCCCGGATAACAAACCCATTCACTAATCACACACTCACACTCCCGGATAACACACTCATTCACTAATCGCACACTCACACTCCCGGATAACACACGCATTCACTAATCACACATCCACACTGCCAGATAACACACTCATTCACTAATTGCACACTCACACTCCCGGATAACACACTCATTCACTAATCGCACACTCACACTACCGGATAACACACCCATTCACTAATCACACAGTCACACTGCCAGATAACACACCCATTCACTAATCACACACTCACACTCCCGGATAACACACCCATTCACTAATCGCACACTCACACTCCCGGATAACACACTCATTCACTAATCACACAGTCATACTGCCAGATAACACACCCATCCAATAATCACACCCTCACACTCCCGGATAACACACCCATTCACTAATCACACACTCACACTCCCGGATAACACACTCATTCACTAATCGCACACTGACACTCCCGGATAAGACACGCATTAACTAATCGCACACTCACACTCCCGGATAACACACCCATTCACTAATCACACACTCACACTCCTGGATAACACACCCATCCACTAATCACACACTCACACACTCAGATGACACACCCATTCACTAATCACATACTCACACTCCCGGATAACACACCCATTCACTAATCACACACTCACACTCCCAGATAACACACCCATTCACTAATCACACACTCACACTCCCGGATAACACCCCCAATAACTAATCACACACTCACACTCACGGATAACACACCCATTCACTAATCACACACTCACACTCCCGGATAACACACCCATTCACTAATCACACACTCACACTCCCGGTTAACACACCCATTCACTAATCACACAGTCACACTGCCAGATAACACACCCATTCACTAATCACACACTCACACTCCCGGATAACACACTCGTTCACTAATCGCACACTCTCACTCCCGGATAACACACTCATTCACTAATCGCACACTCACACGACCGGATAACACACCCATTCACTAATCACACACTCACACTCCCGGATAACACCCCCAATAACTAATCACACACTCACACTCACGGATAACACACCCATTCACTAATCACACACTCACTCTCCCGGATAACACACCCATTCACTAATCACACACTCACACTCCCAGTTAACACACCCAATAACTAATCACACACTCACACTCACGGATAACACACCCATTCACTAATCACACACTCACACTCCCGGATAACACACCCATTCACTAATCACACACTAACACTCCCGGATAACACACCCATTCCCGAATCACACACTCACACTCACACAAAACACACCCATTAACTAATCTGACACTCACACTCCTGGATAACACACCCATCCACTAATCACACACTCACACTCCTGGATAACACACCCATTCACTAATCACACATTCACACTCACGGATAACACACCCATTAACTAATCCGACACTCACACTCCTGGATAACACACCCATCCACTAATCACACACTCACACTCCTGGATAACACACCCATTCACTAATCACACATTCACACTCCCGGATAACACACCCATTCACTAATCACACACTCACACTCACGGATAACACACCCATTCACTAATCACACAGTCACACTGCCAGATAACACACCCATTCACTAATCACACACTCACACTCCCGGATAAAACACTCGTTCACTAATCGCACACTCTCACTCCCGGATAACACACTCATTCACTAATCGCACACTCACACGACCGGATAACACACCCATTCACTAATCACACACTCACACTCCCGGATAACAGCCCCAATAACTAATCACACACTCACACTCACGGATAACACACCCATTCACTAATCACACACTCACTCTCCCGGATAACACACCCATTCACTAATCACACACTCACACTCCCGGTTAACACACCCAATAACTAATCACACACTAACACTCCCGGATAACACACCCATTCCCGAATCACACACTCACACTCACACAAAACACACCCATTAACTAATCGCACACTCACACTCCTGGATAACACACCCATCCACTAATCACACACTCACACTCCTGGATAACACACCCATTCACTAATCACACACTCACACTCACGGATAACACACCCATTCACTATTCACACAGTCACACTGCCAGATAACACACCCATTCACTAATCACACACTCACACTCCCGGATAACACACCCATTCACTAATCACACACTCACACTCCCGGATAACACACCCAATAACTAATCACACACTCACACTCACGGATAACACACCCATCCACTAATCACACACTCACACTCCCGGATAACACACCCATTCACTAATCACACATTCACACTCCCGGATAACACACCCATTCACTAATCACACACTCACACACCCAGATAACACGCCCATTCACTAATCACACACTCACACTCCCGGATAAAACACTAATTCACTAATCGCACACTCACACTCCCGTATAACACACTCATTCACTAATCGCAGACTCACACTCCCGGATAACACACCCATTCACTAATCACACACTCACACTCCCAGATAACACACCCATTCACTAATCACACACTCACACTCCTGGATAACACCCCCAATTACTAATCACACACTCACACTCACGGATAACACACCCATTCACGAAACACACACTCACACTCCCGGATAACACACCCATTCACTAATCACACACTCACACTCCCGGATAACACACTGATTCACTAATCACACACTCACACTCCCGGATAACGCACCCAATAACTAATCACACACTCACACTCACGGATAACACACCCATTCACAAATCACACACTCACACTCACGGATAACACACCCATTCACTAATCACACACTCACACTCACGGATAACACACCCATTCACTAATCAGACACTCACACTCCCGGATACCACACCCGTTCACTAATCACACACTCACACTCCCGGATAACACACTCATTAACTAATGACACCCACACACTCACAGATAACACACCCATTCACTAATCGCACACTCAAATTCCCGGATAACACACCCATTCACTAATCACACAGTCACACTCCCGGATAACAAACCCATTCACTAATCACACACTCACACTCCCGGATAACACACTCATTCACTAATCGCACACTCACACTCCCGGATAACACACCCATTCACTAATCACACATTCACACTCCCGGATAACAAACCCATTCACTAATCACACACTCACACTCCCGGATAACACACTCATTCACTAATCGCACACTCACACTCCCGGATAACACACCCATTCACTAATCACACATCCACACTGCCAGATAACACACTCATTCACTAATTGCACACTCACACTCCCGGATAACACACTCATTCACTAATCGCACACTCACACTACCGGATAACACACCCATTCACTAATCACACAGTCACACTGCCAGATAAGACACCCATTCACTAATCACACACTCACACTCCCGGATAACACACCCATTCACTAATCGCACACTCACACTCCCGGATAACACACTCATTCACTAATCACACAGTCATACTGCCAGATAACACACCCATCCAATAATCACACCCTCACACTCCCGGATAACACACCCATTCACTAATCACACACTCACACTCCCGGATAACACACTCATTCACTAATCGCACACTGACACTCCCGGATAACACACGCATTAACTAAACGCACTCTCACACTCCCGGATAACACACCCATTCACTAATCACACACTCACACTCCCGGATAACACACCCATTCACTAATCACACACTCACACTCCCAGATAACACACCCATTCACTAATCACACACTCACACTCCCGGATAACACCCCCAATAACTAATCACACACTCACACTCACGGATAACACACCCATTCACTAATCACACACTCACACTCCCGGATAACACACCCATTCACTAATCACACACTCACACTCCCGGATAACACACCCAATAACTAATCACACACTCACACTGACGGATAACACACCCATTCACTAATCACACACTCACACTCCCGGGTAACACAACCATTCACTAATCACACACTAACACTCCCGGATAACACACCCATTCCCGAATCACACACTCACACTCACACAAAACACACCCATTAACTAATCTGACACTCACACTCCTGGATAACACACCCATTCACTAATCACACACTCACACTCCCGGATAACACCCCCAATAACTAATCACACACTCACACTCACGGATAACACACCCATTCACTAATCACACACTCACACTCACGGATAACACACCCATTCACAAATCACACACTCACACTCACGGATAACACACCCATTCACTAATCACACACTCACACTCACGGATAACACACCCATTCACTAATCAGACACTCACACTCCCGGATACCACACCCATTCACTAATCACACACTCACACTCCCGGATAACACACTCATTAACTAATGACACCCACACACTCACAGATAACACACCCATTCACTAATCGCACACTCATATTCCCGGATAACACACCCATTCACTAATCACACAGTCACACTCCCGGATAACACACCCATTCACTAATCACACTCTCACACTACCGGATAACACACCCATTCACTAATCACACATTCACACTCCCGGATAACAAACCCATTCACTAATCACACACTCACACTCCCGGATAACACACTCATTCACTAATCACACACTCACACTACCGGATAACACACCCATTCACTAATCACACATTCACACTCCCGGATAACAAACCCATTCACTAATCACACACTCACACTCCCGGATAACACACTCATTCACTAATCACACACTCACACTACCGGATAACACACCCATTCACTAATCACACATTCACACTCCCGGATAACAAACCCATTCACTAATCACACACTCACACTCCCGGATAACACACTCATTCACTAATCGCACACTCACACTCCCGGATAACACACCCATTCACTAATCACACATCCACACTGCCAGATAACACACTCATTCACTAATTGCACACTCACACTCCCGGATAACACACTCATTCACTAATCGCACACTCACACTACCGGATAACACACCGATTCACTAATCACACAGTCACACTGCCAGATAACACACCCATTCACTAATCACACACTCACACTCCCGGATAACACACACATTCACTAATCGCACACTCACACTCCCGGATAACACACTCATTCACTAATCACACAGTCATACTGCCAGATAACACACCCTTTCACTAATCACACAGTCACACTGCCAGATAACACACCCATTCACTAATCACACACTCACACTCCCGGATAACACACCCATTCACTAATCGCACACTCACACTCCCGGATAACACACTCATTCACTAATCACACAGTCATACTGCCAGATAACACACCCATTCACAAATCACACACTCACACTCCCGGATAACACCCCCAATAACTAATCACACACTCACACTCACGGATAACACACCCATTCACTAATCGCACACTCACACTCCCGGATAACACACCCATTCACTAATCACACACTCACACTCCCGGATAACACACCCAATAACTAATCACACACTCACACTCACGGATAACACACCCATTCACTAATCACACACTCACACTCCCGGGTAACACAACCATTCACTAATCACACACTCACACTCCCGGATAACACACCCATTCACTAATCACACACTCACACTCACACAAAACACACCCATTAACTAATCTGACACTCACACTCCTGGATAACACACCCATTCACTAATCACACATTCACACTCCCGGATAACACACCCATCCACTAATCACACACTCACACTCACGGATAACACACCCATTCACTAATCACACAGTCACACTGCCAGATAACACACCCATTCACTAATCACACACTCACACTCCCGGATAACACACTCGTTCACTAATCGCACACTCTCACTCCCGGATAACACACTCATTCACTAATCGCACACTCACACTGCCAGATAACACACCCATTCACTAATCACACACTCACACTCCCGGATAACACACTCGTTCACTAATCGCACACTCTCACTCCCGGATAACACACTCATTCACTAATCACACACTCACACTCCCAGATAACACCCCCAATTACTAATCACACACGCACACTCCCGGATAACACACCCATTCACTAATCACACACTCACACTCCCGAATAACACACCCAATAACTAATCACACACTCACACTCACGGATAACACACCCATTCACTAATCAGACACTCACACTCCCGGATAACACCCCCAATAACTAATCACACACTCACACTCATGGATAACACACCCATTCACTAATCACACACTCATACTCCCGGATAACACACCCATTCACTAATCACACACTCACACTCCCGAATAACACACCCAATAACTAATCACACACTCACACTCACGGATAACACACCCATTCACTAATCACACACTCATACTCCCGGATAACACACCCATTCACTAATCACACACTCACACTCCCGGTTAACACACCCAATAACTAATCACACACTCACACTCACGGGTAACACACCCATTCACTAATCACACACTCACACTCCCGGATAACACAACCATTCACTAATCACACACTAACACTCCCGGATAACACACCCATTCCCGAATCACACACTCACACTCACACAAAACACACCCATTAACTAATCGCACACTCACACTCCTGGATAACACACCCATCCACTAATCACACACTCACACTCCTGGATAACACACCCATTCACTAATCACACATTCACACTCCCGGATAACACACCCATTCACTAATCACACACTCACACTCACGGATAACACACCCATTCACTAATCACACAGTCACACTGCCAGATAACACACCCATTCACTAATCACACACTCACACTCCCGGATAATCCACTCATTCACTAATCGCACACTCTCACTCCCGGATAACACACTCATTCACTAATCGCACACTCACACTACCGGATAACACACCCATTCACTAATCACACACTCACACTCCCAAATAACACACCCATTCACTAATCACACACTCACACTCCCGGATAACACACCCAATAACTAATCACACACTCACACTCACGGATAACACACCCATTCACTAATCACACACTCACACTGCCGGATAACACACCCATTCACTAAGCAGACACTCACGCTCCCGGATAACACACCCATTCACTAATCACACACTCACTCTCCCGGATAACACACTCATTAACTAATGACACACACACACTCACAGATAACACACCCATTCACTAATCGCACACTCACATTCCCGGATAACACACCCATTCACTAATCACACAGTCACACTGCCAGATAACACACCCATTCACTAATCACACATTCACACTCCCGGATAACACACCCATTAACTAATCGCACACTCACACTCCCGGATAACACACTCATTCACTAATCGCACACTGACACTCCCAAATAACACACCCATTCACTTATCACACAGTCACACTGTCAGATAACACACCCATCCACTAATCACACCCTCACACTCCCGGATAACATGCCCATTCTCTAATCGCACGCTCAAACTCACGGATAACACACCCATTCACTAATCACACAGTCACACTCACAAAAAACACACCCATTAAGTTATCACACACTCACAGTCCCGGATAACACACCCATTCACTAATCACACATTCACACTCCCCGATAACACACCCATTCACTAATCACACACTCACACCCCTGGATAACACACCCATTCACTAATCACACACTCACACTCCCGGATAACACAGCCACTCACGAATCGCACACTCACACTCCCGGATACCACACTCATTCACTAATCGCACACTCACACTCCCGGATAACACACTCATTCACTAATCGCACACTGACACTCCTGGATAACACACCCATTCACTAATCACACAATCACACTGCCAGATAACACACCCATTCACTAATTGCACACTCACACTCCCGGATAACACACTCATTCACTAATCGCACACTGACACTCCCGGATAACACACTCATTCACTATAACACAGTCACACTGCCAGATAACACACCCATTCACTAATCACACACTCACACTCCCGGATAACACACGCATTCACTAATCACACACTCACGCTCCCGGATAACACACCCATTCACTAATCACACACTCACACTCCCGGATAACACAGTCTTTAACTAATGACACACACACTCTCCCAGATAACACACCCATTCACTAATCACACAGTCACACTCCCGGATAACACACCCATTCACTAATCACACACTCACACTCACAGATAACACACCCATTCACTAATCGCACACTCATATTCCCGGATAACACACCCATTCACTAATCACACACTCACACTGCCAGATAACACACCCATTCACTAATCACACATTCACACTCCCGGATAACAAACCCATTCACTAATCACACACTCACACTCCCGGATAACACACTCATTCACTAATCGCACACTCACACTACCGGATAACACACCCATTCACTAATCACACATTCACACTGCCAGATAACACACTCATTCACTAATTGCACACTCACACTCCCGGATAACACACTCATTCACTAATCGCACACTCACACTCCCGGATAACACACCCATTCACTAATCACACAGTCACACTGCCAGATAACACACCCATTCACTAATCACACACTCACACTCCCGGATAACACACCCATTTACTAATCGCACACTCACACTCCCGGATAACACACCCATTCACTAATCGCACACTCACACTCCCAGATAACACACTCATTCACAATCGCACACTGACACTCCCGGATAACACACCCATTCACTAATCACACATTCATACTCACGGATAACACACCCATTCACTAATCACACACTCACACTCCCGGATAACACATCCATTCACTAATCACACACTCACACTCCCGGATAACACACTCATTCACTAATCGCACACTGACACTCCCGGATAACACACGCATTAACTAATCGCACACTCACACTCCCGGATAACACACCCATTCACTAATCACACACTCACACTCCTGGATAACACACCCATCCACTAATCACACACTCACACATCCGGATAGCACACCCATCCACTAATCACACACTCACACTCCCGGATAACACACGCATTCACTAATCACACACTCACGCTGCCGGATAACACACCCATTCACTAATCACACACTCACACTCCCGGATAACACACTCATTCACTAATGACACACACACACTCACAGATAACACTCCCATTCACTAATCGCACACTCATATTCCCGGATAACACACCCATTCACTAATCACACACTCACACTCCCAGATAACACACCCATTCACTAATCAAACATTCACACTCCCGGATAACAAACCCATTCACTAATCACACACTCACACTCCCGGATAACACACTCATTCACTAATCGCACACTCACACTACCGGATAACACACCCATTCACTAATCACACATTCACACTGCCAGATAACACACTCATTCACTAATTGCACACTCACACTCCCGGATAACACACTCATTCACTAATCGCACACTCACACTCCCGGATAACACACCCATTCACTAATCACACAGTCACACTGCCAGATAACACACCCATTCACTAATCACACCCTCACACTCCTGGATAACACAACCATTCACTAATCGCACATTCACACTCCCAGATAACACACTCATTAACTAATCGCACACTCACACTCCCGGATAACACACCCATCCACTAATCACACACTCACACTCCCGGATAACACACCCATCCACTAATGACACACTCACACACTCAGATGACACACCCATTCACTAATCACACACTCACACCCCGGATAACACACCCATTCACTAATCGCACACTCACATTCCCGGATAACACACCCATTCACTAATCACACAGTCACACTGCCAGATAACACACCCATTCACTAATCACACATTCACACTCCCCGATAACACACCCATTCACTAATCACACACTCACACCCCCGGATAACACACCCATTCACTAATCACACACTCACACTCCCGGATAACACACCCATTCACTAATCGCACACTCACACTCCCGGATACCACACTCATTCACTAATCGCACACTGACACTCCCGGATAACACACCCATTCACTAATCACACAATCACACTGCCAGATAACACACTCATTCACTAATTGCACACTCACACTCCCGGATAACACACTCATTCACTAATCGCACACTCACACTCCCGGATAACACACCCATTCACTAATCACACAGTCACACTCCCGGATAACACACTCATTCACTAATCGCACACTGACACTCCCGGATAACACACTCATTCACTATAACACAGTCACACTGCCAGATAACACACCCATTCACTAATCACACACTCACACTCCCGGATAACACACGCATTCACTAATCACACACTCACGCTCCCGGATAACACACCCATTCACTAATCACACACTCACACTCCCGGATAACACACTCATTAACTAATGACACACACACACTCACAGATAACACACCCATTCACTAATCGCACACTCATATTCCCGGATAACACACCCATTCACTAATCACACACTCACACTGCCAGATAACACACCCATTCACTAATCACACATTCACACTCCCGGATAACAAACCCATTCACTAATCACACACTCACACTCCCGGATAACACACTCATTCACTAATCGCACACTCACACTCCCGGATAACACACCCATTCACTAATCACACATTCACACTGCCAGATAACACACTCATTCACTAATTGCACACTCACACTCCCGGATAACACACTCACTCACTAATTGCACACTCACACTCCCGGATAACACACCCATTCACTAATCACACAGTCAGAATGCCAGATAACACACCCATTCACTAATCACACACTCACACTCCCGGATAACACACCCATTCACTAATCGCACACTCACACTCCCAGATAACACACTCATTCACTATCGCACACTGACAATCCCGGATAACACACGCATTAAGTAATCGCACACTCACACTCCCGGATAACACGCACATTCACTAATCACACACTCACACTCCCGGATAACACACCCATTCACTAATCACACACTCACACTCCTGGATAACACACCCATCCACTAATCACACACTCACACACCCGGATAGCACACCCATCCACTAATCACACACTCACACTCCCGGATAACACACCCATCCACTAATGACACACTCACACACTCAGATGACACACCCATTCACTAATCACACACTCACACTCCCGGATAACACACCCATTCACTAATCACACACTCACACTCCCAGATAACACACCCATTCACGAATCACACACTCACACTCCCGGATAACACCCCCAATAACTAATCACACACTCAAACTCACGGATAACACACCCATTCACTAATCACACACTCACACTCCCGGATAACACACCCATTCACTAATCACACACTCACACTCCCGGTTAACACACCCAATAACTAATCACACACTCACACTCACGGATAACACACCCATTCACTAATCACACACTAACACGCCCGGATAACACACCCATTCCCGAATCACACACTCACACTCACACAAAACACACCCATTAACTAATCGCACACTCACACTCCAGGATAACACACCCATCCACTAATCACACACTCACACTCCTGGATAACACACCCATTCACTAATCACACACTCACACACCCGGATAACACACCCATTCACTAATCACACACTCACACTCACGGATAACACACCCATTCACTAATCACACAGTCACACTGCCAGATAACACACCCATTCACTAATCACACACTCACACTCCCGGATAACACACCCATTCACTAATCACACACTCACACTCCCGGATAACACACCCAATAACTAATCACACACTCACACTCACGGATAACACACCCATCCACTAATCACACACTCACGCTCCCGGATAACACACCCATTCACTAATCACACATTCACACTCCCGGATAACACACCCATTCACTAATCACACACTCATACACCCAGATAACACGCCCATTCACTAATCACACACTCACACTCCCGGATAAAACACTCATTCACTAATCGCACACTCACACTCCCGGATAACACACTCATTCACTAATCGCAGATTCACACTCCCGGATAACACACCCATTCACTAATCACACACTCACACTCCCAGATAACACACCCATTCACGAATCACACACTCACACTCCCGGATAACACCCCCAATAACTAATCACACACTCAAACTCACGGATAACACACCCATTCACTAATCACACACTCACACTCCCGGATAACACACCCATTCACTAATCACACACTCACACTCCCGGTTAACACACCCAATAACTAATCACACACTCACACTCACGGATAAAATACCCATTCACTAATCACACACTCATACACCCAGATAACACGCCCATTCACTAATCACACACTCACACTCCCGGATAAAACACTCATTCACTAATCGCACACTCACACTCCCGTATAACACACTCATTCACTAATCGCAGACTCACACTCCCGGATAACACACCCATTCACTAATCACACACTCACACTCCCAGATAACACACCCATTCACTAATCACACACTCACACTCCTGGATAACACCCCCAATTACTAATCACACACTCACACTCACGGATAACACACCCAATCACGAAACACACACTCACACTCCCGGATAACACACTGATTCACTAATCACACACTCACACTCCCGGATAACACACCCAATAACTAATCACACACTCACACTCACGGATAACACTCCCATTCACAAATCACACACTCACACTCACGGATAACACACCCATTCACTAATCACACACTCACACTCACGGATAACACACCCATTCACTAATCAGACACTCACACTCCCGGATACCACACCCATTCACTAATCACACACTCACACTCCCGGATAACACACTCATTAACTAATGACACCCACACACTCACAGATAACACACCCATTCACTAATCGCACACTCACACTCCCGGATAACACACCGATTCACTAATCACACACTCACACTCCTGGATAACACACCCATCCACTAATCACACACTCACACACCCGGATAGCACACCCATCCACTAATCACACACTCACACTCCCGGATAACACACCCATCCACTAATCACACACTCACACTCCCGGATAACACACCCATTCACTAATCGCACACTCACACTCCCGGATAACACACCCATTCACTAATCACACACTCACACTCCCGGATAACAAACCCATTCACTAATCACACACTCACACTCACAGATAACACACCCATTCACTAATCGCACACTCACACTCCCGGATAACACACCCATTCACTAATCACACACTCACACTCCCGAATAACACCCCCAATAACTAATCACACACTCACACTCACGGATAACACACCCATTCACTAATCACACACTCACACTCCCGGATAACACACCCAATAACTAATCACACACTCACACTCACGGATAACACACCCATTCACTAATCACACACTCACACTCCCGGGTAACACAACCATTCACTAATCACACACTCACACTCCCGGATAACACACCCATTCCCGAATCACACACTCACACTCACACAAAACACACCCATTAACTAATCTGACACTCACACTCCTGGATAACACACCCATCCACTAATCACACGCTCACACTCCTGGATAACACACCCATTCACTAATCACACATTCACACACCCGGATAACACACCCATTCACGAATCACACACTCACACTCACGGATAACACACCCATTCACTAATCACACAGTCACACTGCCAGATAACACACCCATTCACTAATCACACACTCACACTCCCGGATAACACACCCATTCACTAATCACACACTCACACTCCCGGATAACACACCCAATAACTAATCACACACTCACACTCACGGATAACACACCCATCCACTAATCACACACTCACACTCCCGGATAACACACCCATTCACTAATCACACACTCACACTCCCGGATAACACACTCATTCACTAATCGCACACTCACACTCCCGGATAACACACCCATTCACTAATCACACATTCACACTCCCGGATAACAAACCCATTCACTAATCACACACTCACACTCCCGGATAACACACTCATTCACTAATCGCACACTCACACTCCCGGATAACACACCCATTCACTAATCACACATCCACACTGCCAGATAACACACTCATTCACTAATCGCACACTCACACTCCCGGATAACACACCCATTCACTAATCACACATCCACACTGCCAGATAACACACTCATTCACTAATCGCACACTGACACTCCCGGATAACACACGCATTAACTAATCGCACACTCACACTCCCGGATAACACACCCATTCACTAATCACACACTCACACTCCCGGATAACACACCCATTCACTAATCACACACTCACACTCCCAGATAACACACCCATTCACTAATCACACACTCACACTCCCGAATAACACCCCCAATAACTAATCACACACTCACACTCACGGATAACACACCCATTCACTAATCACACACTCACACTCCCGGATAACACACCCAATAACTAATCACACACTCACACTCACGGATAACACACCCATTCACTAATCACACACTCACACTCCCGGGTACCACAACCATTCACGAATCACACACTAACACTCCCGGATAACACACCCATTCCCGAATCACACACTCACACTCACACAAAACACACCCATTAACTAATCTGACACTCACACTCCTGGATAACACACCCATCCACTAATCACACGCTCACACTCCTGGATAACACACCCATTCACTAATCACACATTCACACACCCGGATAACACACCCATTCACGAATCACACACTCACACTCACGGATAACACACCCATTCACTAATCACACAGTCACACTGCCAGATAACACACCCATTCACTAATCACACACTCACACTCCCGGATAACACACCCATTCACTAATCACACACTCACACTCCCGGATAACACACCCAATAACTAATCACACACTCACACTCACGGATAACACACCCATCCACTAATCACACATTCACACTCCCGGATAACACACCCATTCACTAATCACACACTCACACACCCAGATAACACGCCCATTCACTAATCACACACTCACACTCCCGGATAAAACACTCATTCACTAATCGCACACTCACGCTCCCGTATAACACACTCATTCACTAATCGCAGACTCACACTCCCGGATAACACACCCATTCACTAATCACACACTCACACTCCCAGATAACACACCCATTCACTAATCACACACTCACACTCCTGGATAACACCCCCAATTACTAATCACACACTCACACTCACGGATAACACACCCAATCACGAAACACACACTCACACTCCCGGATAACACACTGATTCACTAATCACACACTCACACTCCCGGATAACACACCCAATAACTAATCACACATCCACACTGCCAGATAACACACTCATTCACTAATCGCAGACTCACACTCACGGATAACACACCCATTCACAAATCACACACTCACACTCACGGATAACACACCCATTCACTAATCACACACTCACACTCACGGATAACACACCCATTCACTAATCAGACACTCACACTCCCGGATACCACACCCATTCACGAATCACACACTCACACTCCCGGATAACACACTCATTAACTAATGACACCCACACACTCACAGATAACACACCCATTCACTAATCGCACACTCATATTCCCGGATAACACACCCATTCACTAATCACAATGTCACACTCCCGGATAACAAACCCATTCACTAATCACACACTCACACTCCCGGATAACACACTCATTCACTAATCGCACACTCACACTCCCGGATAACACACCCATTCACTAATCACACATTCACACTCCCGGATAACAAACCCATTCACTAATCACACACTCACACTCCCGGATAACACACTCATTCACTAATCGCACACTCACACTACCGGATAACACACCCATTCACTAATCACACATTCACACTGCCAGATAACACACTCATTCACTAATTGCACACTCACACTCCCGGATAACACACTCATTCACTAATCGCACACTCACACTCCCGGATAACACACCCATTCACTAATCACACAGTCACACTGCCAGATAACACACCCATTCACTAATCACACCCTCACACTCCTGGATAACACACCCATTCACTAATCGCACACTCACACTCCCAGATAACACACTCATTAACTAATCGCACACTCACACTCCCGGATAACACACCCATTCACTAATCACACACTCACACTCCTGGATAACACACCCATCCACTAATCACACACTCACACTCCCGGATAACACACCCATCCACTAATGACACACTCACACACTCAGATGACACACCCATTCACTAATCACACACTCACACCCCGGATAACACACCCATTCACTAATCGCACACTCACATTCCCGGATAACACACCCATTCACTAATCACACAGTCACACTGCCAGATAACACACCCATTCACTAATCACACATTCACACTCCCCGATAACACACCCATTCACTAATCACACACTCACACCCCCGGATAACACACCCATTCACTAATCACACACTCACACTCCCGGATAACACACCCATTCACTAATCGCACACTCACACTCCCGGATAACACACTCATTCACTAATCGCACACTCACACTCCCGGATAACACACCCATTCACTAATCACACATTCACACTGCCAGATAACACACTCATTCACTAATTGCACACTCACACTCCCGGATAACACACTCATTCACTAATCGCACACTCACACTACCGGATAACACACCCATTCACTAATCACACAGTCACACTGCCAGATAACACACCCATTCACTAATCACACCCTCACACTCCTGGATAACACACCCATTCACTAATCGCACACTCACACTCCCAGATAACACACTGATTAACTAATCGCACACTCACACTCCCGGATAACACACCCATTCACTAATCACACACTCACACTCCTGGATAACACACCCATCCACTAATCACACACTCACACTCCCGGATAACACACCCATCCACTAATGACACACTCACACACTCAGATGACACACCCATTCACTAATCACACACTCACACCCCGGATAACACACCCATTCACTAATCGCACACTCACATTCCCGGATAACACACCCATTCACTAATCACACAGTCACACTGACAGATAACACACCCAATCACTAATCACACATTCACACTCCCCGATAACACACCCATTCACTAATCACACACTCACACCCCCGGATAACACACCCATTCACTAATCACACACTCACACTCCCGGATAACACACCCATTCACTAATCGCACACTCACACTCCCGGATACCACACTCATTCACTAATCGCACACTCACACTCCCGGATAACACACCCATTCACTAATCACACACTCACACTCACGGATAACACACCCATTCACTAATCACACAGTCACACTGCCAGATAACACACCCATTCACTAATCACACACTCACACTCCCGGATAATCCACTCATTCACTAATCGCACACTCTCACTCCCGGATAACACACTCATTCACTAATCGCACACTCACACTACCGGATAACACACCCATTCACTAATCACACACTCACACTCCAAGATAACACACCCATTCACTAATCACACACTCACACTCCCGGATAACACACCCAATAACTAATCACACACTCACACTCACGGATAACACACCCATTCACTAATCACACACTCACACTGCCGGATAACACACCCATTCACTAATCAGACACTCACGCTCCCGGATAACACACCCATTCACTAATCACACACTCACTCTCCCGGATAACACACTCATTAACTAATGACACACACACACTCACAGATAACACACCCATTCACTAATCGCACACTCACATTCCCGGATAACACACCCATTCACTAATCACACAGTCACACTGCCAGATAACACACCCATTCACTAATCACACATACACACTCCCGGATAACACACCCATTAACTAATCGCACACTCACACTCCCGGATAACACACTCATTCACTAATCGCACACTGACACTCCCAAATAACACACCCATTCACTTATCACACAGTCACACTGTCAGATAACACACCCATCCACTAATCACACCATCACACTCCCGGATAACACGCCCATTCTCTAATCGCACGCTCACACTCACGGATAACACACCCATTCACTAATCACACACTGACACTCCCGGATAACACACGCATTCACTAATCACACACTCACACTCACGGATAACACACCCATTCACTAATCACACAGTCACACTCACAAAAAACACACCCATTAAGTTATCACACACTCACAGTCCCGGATAACACACCCATTCACTAATCACACATTCACACTCCCCGATAACACACCCATTCACTAATCACACACTCACACCCCTGGATAACACACCCATTCACTAATCACACACTCACACTCCCGGATAACACAGCCACTCACGAATCGCACACTCACACTCCCGGATACCACACTCATTCACTAATCGCACACTCACACTCCTGGATAACACACTCATTCACTAAACGCACACTGACACTCCCGGATAACACACCCATTCACTAATCACACAATCACACTGCCAGATAACACACCCATTCACTAATTGCACACTCACACTCCCGGATAACACACTCATTCACTAATCGCACACTGACACTCCCGGATAACACACTCATTCACTATAACACAGTCACACTGCCAGATAACACACCCATTCACTAATCACACACTCACACTCCCGGATAACACACGCATTCACTAATCACACACTCACGCTCCCGGATAACACACCCATTCACTAATCACACACTCGCACTCCCGGATAACACACTCTTTAACTAATGACACACACACACTCACAGATAACACACCCATTCACTAATCGCACACTCATATTCCCGGATAACACACCCATTCACTAATCACACACTCACACTGCCAGATAACACACCCATTCACTAATCACACATTCACACTCCCGGATAACAAACCCATTCACTAATCACACACTCACACTCCCGGATAACACACTCATTCACTAATCGCACACTCACACTACCGGATAACACACCCATTCACTAATCACACATTCACACTGCCAGATAACACACTCATTCACTAATTGCACACTCACACTCCCGGATAACACACTCATTCACTAATCGCACACTCACACTCCCGGATAACACACCCATTCACTAATCACACAGTCACACTGCCAGATAACACACCCATTCACTAATCACACACTCACACTCCCGGATAACACACCCATTCACTAATCGCACACTCACACTCCCGGATAACACACCCATTCACTAATCGCACACTCACACTCCCAGATAACACACTCATTCACAATCGCACACTGACACTCCCGGATAACACACCCATTCACTAATCACACATTCACACTCCCGGATAACACACCCATTCACTAATCACACACTCACACTCCCGGATAACACATCCATTCACTAATCACACACTCACACTCCAGGATAACACACTCGTTCACTAATCGCACACTGACACTCCCGGATAACACACCCATTCACTCATCACACACTCACACTCCCGGATAACACACCCATCCACTAATCACACACTCACACTCCCGGATAACACACGCATTCACTAATCACACACTCACGCTGCCGGATAACACACCCATTCACTAATCACACACTCACACTCCCGGATAACACACTCATTCACTAATGACACACACACACTCACAGATAACACTCCCATTCACTAATCGCACACTCATATTCCCGGATAACACACCCATTCAGTAATCACACACTCACACTGCCAGATAACACACCCATTCACTAATCACACAATCACACTCCCGGATAACAAACCCATTCACTAATCACACACTCACACTCCCGGATAATCCACTCATTCACTAATCGCACACTCTCACTCCCGGATAACACACTCATTCACTAATCGCACACTCACACTACCGGATAACACACCCATTCACTAATCACACACTCACACTCCAAGATAACACACCCATTCACTAATCACACACTCACACTCCCGGATAACACACCCAATAACTAATCACACACTCACACTCACGGATAACACACCCATTCACTAATCACACACTCACACTGCCGGATAACACACCCATTCACTAATCAGACACTCACGCTCCCGGATAACACACCCATTCACTAATCACACACTCACTCTCCCGGATAACACACTCATTAACTAATGACACACACACACTCACAGATAACACACCCATTCACTAATCGCACACTCACATTCCCGGATAACACACCCATTCACTAATCACACAGTCACACTGCCAGATATCACACCCATTCACTAATCACACATACACACTCCCGGATAACACACCCATTAACTAATCGCACACTCACACTCCCGGATAACACACTCATTCACTAATCGCACACTGACACTCCCAAATAACACACCCATTCACTTATCACACAGTCACACTGTCAGATAACACACCCATCCACTAATCACACCCTCACACTCCCGGATAACACGCCCATTCTCTAATCGCACGCTCACACTCACGGATAACACACCCATTCACTAATCACACACTGACACTCCCGGATAACACACGCATTCACTAATCACACACTCACACTCACGGATAACACACCCATTCACTAATCACACAGTCACACTCACAAAAAACACACCCATTAAGTTATCACACACTCACAGTCCCGGATAACACACCCATTCACTAATCACACATTCACACTCCCCGATAACACACCCATTCACTAATCACACACTCACACCCCTGGATAACACACCCATTCACTAATCACACACTCACACTCCCGGATAACACAGCCACTCACGAATCGCACACTCACACTCCCGGATACCACACTCATTCACTAATCGCACACTCACACTCCCGGATAACACACTCATTCACTAATCGCACACTGACACTCCCGGATAACACACCCATTCACTAATCACACAATCACACTGCCAGATAACACACCCATTCACTAATTGCACACTCACACTCCCGGATAACACACTCATTCACTAATCGCACACTGACACTCCCGGATAACACACTCATTCACTATAACACAGTCACACTGCCAGATAACACACCCATTCACTAATCACACACTCACACTCCCGGATAACACACGCATTCACTAATCACACACTCACGCTCCCGGATAACACACCCATTCACTAATCACACACTCGCACTCCCGGATAACACACTCTTTAACTAATGACACACACACACTCACAGATAACACACCCATTCACTAATCGCACACTCATATTCCCGGATAACACACCCATTCACTAATCACACACTCACACTGCCAGATAACACACCCATTCACTAATCACACATTCACACTCCCGGATAACAAACCCATTCACTAATCACACACTCACACTCCCGGATAACACACTCATTCACTAATCGCACACTCACACTACCGGATAACACACCCATTCACTAATCACACATTCACACTGCCAGATAACACACTCATTCACTAATTGCACACTCACACTCCCGGATAACACACTCATTCACTAATCGCACACTCACACTCCCGGATAACACACCCATTCACTAATCACACAGTCACACTGCCAGATAACACACCCATTCACTAATCACACACTCACACTCCCGGATAACACACCCATTCACTAATCGCACACTCACACTCCCGGATAACACACCCATTCACTAATCGCACACTCACACTCCCAGATAACACACTCATTCACAATCGCACACTGACACTCCCGGATAACACACCCATTCACTAATCACACATTCACACTCCCGGATAACACACCCATTCACTAATCACACACTCACACTCCCGGATAACACATCCATTCACTAATCACACACTCACACTCCAGGATAACACACTCGTTCACTAATCGCACACTGACACTCCCGGATAACACACCCATTCACTCATCACACACTCACACTCCCGGATAACACACCCATCCACTAATCACACACTCACACTCCCGGATAACACACGCATTCACTAATCACACACTCACGCTGCCGGATAACACACCCATTCACTAATCACACACTCACACTCCCGGATAACACACTCATTCACTAATGACACACACACACTCACAGATAACACTCCCATTCACTAATCGCACACTCATATTCCCGGATAACACACCCATTCAGTAATCACACACTCACACTGCCAGATAACACACCCATTCACTAATCACACAATCACACTCCCGGATAACAAACCCATTCACTAATCACACACTCACACTCCCGGATAACACACTCATTCACTAATCGCACACTCACACTACCGGATAACACACCCATTCACTAATCACACATTCACACTGCCAGATAACACACTCATTCACTAATTGCACACTCACACTCCCGGATAACACACTCATTCACTAATCGCACACTCACACTCCCGGATAACTCACCCATTCACTAATCACACAGTCACACTGCCAGATAACACACCCATTCACTAATCACACCCTCACACTCCTGGATAACACACCCATTCACTAATCGCACACTCACACTCCCAGATAACACACTCATTAACTAATCGCACACTCACACTCCCGGATAACACACCCATTCACTAATCACACACTCACACTCCTGGATAACACACCCATCCACTAATCACACACTCACACTCCCGGATAACACACCCATCCACTAATGACACACTCACACACTCAGATGACACACCAATTCACTAATCACACACTCACACCCCGGATAACACACCCATTCACTAATCGCACACTCACATTCCCGGATAACACACCCATTCACTAATCACACAGTCACACTGCCAGATAACACACCCATTCACTAATCACACATTCACACTCCCCGATAACACACCCATTCACTAATCACACACTCACACCCCCGGATAACACACCCATTCACTAATCACACACTCACACTCCCGGATAACACACCCATTCACTAATCGCACACTCACACTCCCGGATAACACACTCATTCACTAATCGCACACTCACACTCCCGGATAACACACCCATTCACTAATCACACATTCACACTGCCAGATAACACACTCATTCACTAATAGCACACTCACACTCCCGGATAACACACTCATTCACTAATCGCACACTCACACTCCCGGATAACACACCCATTCACTAATCACACAGTCACACTGCCAGATAACACACCCATTCACTAATCACACCCTCACACTCCTGGATAACACACCCATTCACTAATCGCACACTCACACTCCCAGATAACACACTCATTAACTAATCGCACACTCACACTCCCGGATAACACACCCATTCACTAATCACACACTCACACTCCTGGATAACACACCCATCCACTAATCACACACTCACACTCCCGGATAACACACCCATCCACTAATGACACACTCACACACTCAGATGACACACCCATTCACTAATCACACACTCACACCCCGGATAACACACCCATTCACTAATCGCACACTCACATTCCCGGATAACACACCCATTCACTAATCACACAGTCACACTGCCAGATAACACACCCATTCACTAATCACACATTCACACTCCCCGATAACACACCCATTCACTAATCACACACTCACACCCCCGGATAACACACCCATTCACTAATCACACACTCACACTCCCGGATAACACACCCATTCACTAATCGCACACTCACACTCCCGGATACCACACTCATTCACTAATCGCACACTCACACTCCCGGATAACACACTCATTCACTAATCGCACACTGACACTCCCGGATAACACACCCATTCACTAATCACACAATCACACTGCCAGATAACACACCCATTCACTAATTGCACACTCACACTCCCGGATAACACACTCATTCACTAATCGCACACTGACACTCCCGGATAACACACTCATTCACTATAACACAGTCACACTGCCAGATAACACACCCATTCACTAATCACACACTCACACTCCCGGATAACACACGCATTCACTAATCACACACTCACGCTCCCGGATAACACACCCATTCACTAATCACACACTCACACTCCCAGATAACACACTCATTAACTAATGACACACACACACTCACAGATAACACACCCATTCACTAATCGCACACTCATATTCCCGGATAACACACCCATTCACTAATCACACACTCACACTGCCAGATAACACACCCATTCACTAATCACACATTCACACTCCCCGATAACACACCCATTCACTAATCACACATTCACACTCCCGGATAACAAACCCATTCACTAATCACACACTCACACTCCCGGATAACACACTCATTCACTAATCGCACACTCACACTCCCGGATAACACACCCATTCACTAATCACACATTCATACTGCCAGATAACACACCCATTCACTAATTGCACACTCACACTCCCGGATAACACACTCACTCACTAATCGCACACTCACACTCCCGGATAACACACCCATTCACTAATCACACAGTCAGAATGCCAGATAACACACCCATTCACTAATCACACACTCACACTCCCGGATAACACACCCATTCACTAATCGCACACTCACACTCCCAGATAACACACTCATTCACTATCGCACACTGACAATCCCGGATAACACACGCATTAAGTAATCGCACACTCACACTCCCGGATAACACGCACATTCACTAATCACACACTCACACTCCCGGATAACACACCCATCCACTAATCACACACTCACACACCCGGATACCACACCCATCCACTTATCACACACTCACACTCCCGGATAACACACCCATCCACTAATGACACACTCACACACTCAGATGACACACCCATTCACTAATCACACACTCACACTCCCGGATAACACACCCATTCACTAATCACACACTCACACTCCCGGATAACACACTCATTCACTAATGACACACACACACTCACAGATAACACTCCCATTCACTAATCGCACACTCATATTCCCGGATAACACACCCATTCACTAATCACACACTCACACTGCCAGATAACACACCCATTCACTAATCACACATTCACACTCCCGGATAACAAACCCATTCACTAATCACACACTCACACTCCCGGATAACACACTCATTCACTAATCGCACACTCACACTACCGGATAACACACCCATTCACTAATCACACATTCACACTGCCAGATAACACACTCATTCACTAATTGCACACTCACACTCCCGGATAACACACTCATTCACTAATCGCACACTCACACTCCCGGATAACACACCCATTCACTAATCACACAGTCACACTGCCAGATAACACACCCATTCACTAATCACACCCTCACACTCCTGGATAACACACCCATTCACTAATCGCACACTCACACTCCCAGATAACACACTCATTAACTAATCGCACACTCACACTCCCGGATAACACACCCATTCACTAATCACACACTCACACTCCTGGATAACACACCCATCCACTAATCACACACTCACACTCCCGGATAACACACCCATCCACTAATGACACACTCACACACTCAGATGACACACCCATTCACTAATCACACACTCACACCCCGGATAACACACCCATTCACTAATCGCACACTCACATTCCCGGATAACACACCCATTCACTAATCACACAGTCACACTGCCAGATAAGACACCCATTCACTAATCACACACTCACACCCCCGGATAACACACCCATTCACTAATCACACACTCACACTCCCGGATAACACACCCATTCACTAATCGCACACTCACACTTCCGGATACCACACTCATTCACTAATCGCACACTCACACTCCCGGATAACACACCCATTCACTAATCACACATTCACACTGCCAGATAACACACTCATTCACTAATTGCACACTCACACTCCCGGATAACACACTCATTCACTAATCGCACACTCACACTCCCGGATAACACACCCATTCACTAATCACACAGTCACACTGCCAGATAACACACCCATTCACTAATCACACCCTCACACTCCTGGATAACACACCCATTCACTAATCGCACACTCACACTCCCAGATAACACACTCATTAACTAATCGCACACTCACACTCCCGGATAACACACCCATTCACTAATCACACACTCACACTCCTGGATAACACACCCATCCACTAATCACACACTCACACTCCCGGATAACACACCCATCCACTAATGACACACTCACACACTCAGATGACACACCCATTCACTAATCACACACTCACAGCCCGGATAACACACCCATTCACTAATCGCACACTCACATTCCCGGATAACACACCCATTCACTAATCACACAGTCACACTGACAGATAACACACCCAATCACTAATCACACATTCACACTCCCCGATAACACACCCATTCACTAATCACACACTCACACCCCCGGATAACACACCCATTCACTAATCACACACTCACACTCCCGGATAACACACCCATTCACTAATCGCACACTCACACTCCCGGATACCACACTCATTCACTAATCGCACACTCACACTCCCGGATAACACACTCATTCACTATTCGCACACTGACACTCCCGGATAACACACCCATTCACTAATCACACAATCACACTGCCAGATAACACACCCATTCACTAATTGCACACTCACACTCCCGGATAAAACACTCATTCACTAATCGCACACTGACACTCCCGGATAACACACTCATTCACTATAACACAGTCACACTGCCAGATAACACACCCATTCACTAATCACACACTCACACTCCCGGATAACACACGCATTCACTAATCACACACTCACGCTCCCGGATAACACACCCATTCACTAATCACACACTCACACTCCCGGATAACACACTCATTAACTAATGACACACACACACACACAGATAACACACCCATTCACTAATCGCACACTCATATTCCCGGATAACACACCCATTCACTAATCACACACTCACACTGCCAGATAACACACCCATTCACTAATCACACATTCACACTCCCGGATAACAAACCCATTCACTAATCACACACTCACACTCCCGGATAACACACTCATTCACTAATCGCACACTCACACTCCCGGATAACACACCCATTCACTAATCACACATTCACACTGCCAGATAACACACTCATTCACTAATTGCACACTCACACTCCCGGATAACACACTCACTCACTAATTGCACACTCACACTCCCGGATAACACACCCATTCACTAATCACACAGTCAGAATGCCAGATAACACACCCATTCACTAATCACACACTCACACTCCCGGATAACACACCCATTCACTAATCGCACACTCACACTCCCAGATAACACACTCATTCACTATCGCACACTGACAATCCCGGATAACACACGCATTAAGTAATCGCACACTCACACTCCCGGATAACACGCACATTCACTAATCACACACTCACACTCCCGGATAACACACCCATTCACTAATCACACACTCACACTCCTGGATAACACACCCATCCACTAATCACACACTCACACACCCGGATAGCACACCCATCCACTAATCACACACTCACACTCCCGGATAACACACCCATCCACTAATGACACACTCACACACTCAGATGACACACCCATTCACTAATCACACACTCACACTCCCGGATAACACACCCATTCACTAATCACACACTCACACTCCCAGATAACACACCCATTCACGAATCACACACTCACACTCCCGGATAACACCCCCAATAACTAATCACACACTCAAACTCACGGATAACACACCCATTCACTAATCACACACTCACACTCCCGGATAACACACCCATTCACTAATCACACACTCACACTCCCGGTTAACACACCCAATAACTAATCACACACTCACACTCACGGATAACACACCCATTCACTAATCACACACTAACACGCCCGGATAACACACCCATTCCCGAATCACACACTCACACTCACACAAAACACACCCATTAACTAATCGCACACTCACACTCCAGGATAACACACCCATCCACTAATCACACACTCACACTCCTGGATAACACACCCATTCACTAATCACACACTCACACACCCGGATAACACACCCATTCACTAATCACACACTCACACTCACGGATAACACACCCATTCACTAATCACACAGTCACACTGCCAGATAACACACCCATTCACTAATCACACACTCACACTCCCGGATAACACACCCATTCACTAATCACACACTCACACTCCCGGATAACACACCCAATAACTAATCACACACTCACACTCACGGATAACACACCCATCCACTAATCACACACTCACACTCCCGGATAACACACCCATTCACTAATCACACATTCACACTCCCGGATAACACACCCATTCACTAATCACACACTCATACACCCAGATAACACGCCCATTCACTAATCACACACTCACACTCCCGGATAAAACACTCATTCACTAATCGCACACTCACACTCCCGGATAACACACTCATTCACTAATCGCAGATTCACACTCCCGGATAACACACCCATTCACTAATCACACACTCACACTCCCAGATAACACACCCATTCACGAATCACACACTCACACTCCCGGATAACACCCCCAATAACTAATCACACACTCAAACTCACGGATAACACACCCATTCACTAATCACACACTCACACTCCCGGATAACACACCCATTCACTAATCACACACTCACACTCCCGGTTAACACACCCAATAACTAATCACACACTCACACTCACGGATAACATACCCATTCACTAATCACACACTCATACACCCAGATAACACGCCCATTCACTAATCACACACTCACACTCCCGGATAAAACACTCATTCACTAATCGCACACTCACACTCCCGTATAACACACTCATTCACTAATCGCAGACTCACACTCCCGGATAACACACCCATTCACTAATCACACACTCACACTCCCAGATAACACACCCATTCACTAATCACACACTCACACTCCTGGATAACACCCCCAATTACTAATCACACACTCACACTCACGGATAACACACCCAATCACGAAACACACACTCACACTCCCGGATAACACACTGATTCACTAATCACACACTCACACTCCCGGATAACACACCCAATAACTAATCACACACTCACACTCACGGATAACACTCCCATTCACAAATCACACACTCACACTCACGGATAACACACCCATTCACTAATCACACACTCACACTCACGGATAACACACCCATTCACTAATCAGACACTCACACTCCCGGATACCACACCCATTCACTAATCACACACTCACACTCCCGGATAACACACTCATTAACTAATGACACCCACACACTCACAGATAACACACCCATTCACTAATCGCACACTCACACTCCCGGATAACACACCGATTCACTAATCACACACTCACACTCCTGGATAACACACCCATCCACTAATCACACACTCACACACCCGGATAGCACACCCATCCACTAATCACACACTCACACTCCCGGATAACACACCCATCCACTAATCACACACTCACACTCCCGGATAACACACCCATTCACTAATCGCACACTCACACTCCCGGATAACACACCCATTCACTAATCACACACTCACACTCCCGGATAACAAACCCATTCACTAATCACACACTCACACTCACAGATAACACACCCATTCACTAATCGCACACTCACACTCCCGGATAACACACCCATTCACTAATCACACACTCACACTCCCGAATAACACCCCCAATAACTAATCACACACTCACACTCACGGATAACACACCCATTCACTAATCACACACTCACACTCCCGGATAACACACCCAATAACTAATCACACACTCACACTCACGGATAACACACCCATTCACTAATCACACACTCACACTCCCGGGTAACACAACCATTCACTAATCACACACTCACACTCCCGGATAACACACCCATTCCCGAATCACACACTCACACTCACACAAAACACACCCATTAACTAATCTGACACTCACACTCCTGGATAACACACCCATCCACTAATCACACGCTCACACTCCTGGATAACACACCCATTCACTAATCACACATTCACACACCCGGATAACACACCCATTCACGAATCACACACTCAAACTCACGGATAACACACCCATTCACTAATCACACAGTCACACTGCCAGATAACACACCCATTCACTAATCACACACTCACACTCCCGGATAACACACCCATTCACTAATCACACACTCACACTCCCGGATAACACACCCAATAACTAATCACACACTCACACTCACGGATAACACACCCATCCACTAATCACACACTCACACTCCCGGATAACACACCCATTCACTAATCACACACTCACACTCCCGGATAACACACTCATTCACTAATCGCACACTCACACTCCCGGATAACACACCCATTCACTAATCACACATTCACACTCCCGGATAACAAACCCATTCACTAATCACACACTCACACTCCCGGATAACACACTCATTCACTAATCGCACACTCACAGCCCGGATAACACACCCATTCACTAATCACACATCCACACTGCCAGATAACACACTCATTCACTAATCGCACACTCACACTCCCGGATAACACACCCATTCACTAATCACACATCCACACTGCCAGATAACACACTCATTCACTAATCGCACACTGACACTCCCGGATAACACACGCATTAACTAATCGCACACTCACACTCCCGGATAACACACCCATTCACTAATCACACACTCACACTCCCGGATAACACACCCATTCACTAATCACACACTCACACTCCCAGATAACACACCCATTCACTAATCACACACTCACACTCCCGAATAACACCCCCAATAACTAATCACACACTCACACTCACGGATAACACACCCATTCACTAATCACACACTCACACTCCCGGATAACACACCCAATAACTAATCACACACTCACACTCACGGATAACACACCCATTCACTAATCACACACTCACACTCCCGGGTACCACAACCATTCACGAATCACACACTAACACTCCCGGATAACACACCCATTCCCGAATCACACACTCACACTCACACAAAACACACCCATTAACTAATCTGACACTCACACTCCTGGATAACACACCCATCCACTAATCACACGCTCACACTCCTGGATAACACACCCATTCACTAATCACACATTCACACACCCGGATAACACACCCATTCACGAATCACACACTCACACTCACGGATAACACACCCATTCACTAATCACACAGTCACACTGCCAGATAACACACCCATTCACTAATCACACACTCACACTCCCGGATAACACACCCATTCACTAATCACACACTCACACTCCCGGATAACACACCCAATAACTAATCACACACTCACACTCACGGATAACACACCCATCCACTAATCACACACTCACACTCCCGGATAACACACCCATTCACTAATCACACATTCACACTCCCGGATAACAAACCCATTCACTAATCACACACTCACACTCCCGGATAACACACTCATTCACTAATCGCACACTCACACTACCGGATAACACACCCATTCACTAATCACACATTCACACTGCCAGATAACACACTCATTCACTAATTGCACACTCACACTCCCGGATAACACACTCATTCACTAATCGCACACTCACACTCCCGGATAACACACCCATTCACTAATCACACAGTCACACTGCCAGATAACACACCCATTCACTAATCACACCCTCACACTCCTGGATAACACACCCATTCACTAATCGCACACTCACACTCCCAGATAACACACTCATTAACTAATCGCACACTCACACTCCCGGATAACACACCCATTCACTAATCACACACTCACACTCCTGGATAACACACCCATCCACTAATCACACACTCACACTCCCGGATAACACACCCATCCACTAATGACACACTCACACACTCAGATGACACACCCATTCACTAATCACACACTCACACCCCGGATAACACACCCATTCACTAATCGCACACTCACATTCCCGGATAACACACCCATTCACTAATCACACAGTCACACTGCCAGATAAGACACCCATTCACTAATCACACACTCACACCCCCGGATAACACACCCATTCACTAATCACACACTCACACTCCCGGATAACACACCCATTCACTAATCGCACACTCACACTTCCGGATACCACACTCATTCACTAATCGCACACTCACACTCCCGGATAACACACCCATTCACTAATCACACATTCACACTGCCAGATAACACACTCATTCACTAATTGCACACTCACACTCCCGGATAACACACTCATTCACTAATCGCACACTCACACTCCCGGATAACACACCCATTCACTAATCACACAGTCACACTGCCAGATAACACACCCATTCACTAATCACACCCTCACACTCCTGGATAACACACCCATTCACTAATCGCACACTCACACTCCCAGATAACACACTCATTAACTAATCGCACACTCACACTCCCGGATAACACACCCATTCACTAATCACACACTCACACTCCTGGATAACACACCCATCCACTAATCACACACTCACACTCCCGGATAACACACCCATCCACTAATGACACACTCACACACTCAGATGACACACCCATTCACTAATCACACACTCACAGCCCGGATAACACACCCATTCACTAATCGCACACTCACATTCCCGGATAACACACCCATTCACTAATCACACAGTCACACTGACAGATAACACACCCAATCACTAATCACACATTCACACTCCCCGATAACACACCCATTCACTAATCACACACTCACACCCCCGGATAACACACCCATTCACTAATCACACACTCACACTCCCGGATAACACACCCATTCACTAATCGCACACTCACACTCCCGGATACCACACTCATTCACTAATCGCACACTCACACTCCCGGATAACACACTCATTCACTATTCGCACACTGACACTCCCGGATAACACACCCATTCACTAATCACACAATCACACTGCCAGATAACACACCCATTCACTAATTGCACACTCACACTCCCGGATAAAACACTCATTCACTAATCGCACACTGACACTCCCGGATAACACACTCATTCACTATAACACAGTCACACTGCCAGATAACACACCCATTCACTAATCACACACTCACACTCCCGGATAACACACGCATTCACTAATCACACACTCACGCTCCCGGATAACACACCCATTCACTAATCACACACTCACACTCCCGGATAACACACTCATTAACTAATGACACACACACACACACAGATAACACACCCATTCACTAATCGCACACTCATATTCCCGGATAACACACCCATTCACTAATCACACACTCACACTGCCAGATAACACACCCATTCACTAATCACACATTCACACTCCCGGATAACAAACCCATTCACTAATCACACACTCACACTCCCGGATAACACACTCATTCACTAATCGCACACTCACACTCCCGGATAACACACCCATTCACTAATCACACATTCACACTGCCAGATAACACACTCATTCACTAATTGCACACTCACACTCCCGGATAACACACTCACTCACTAATTGCACACTCACACTCCCGGATAACACACCCATTCACTAATCACACAGTCAGAATGCCAGATAACACACCCATTCACTAATCACACACTCACACTCCCGGATAACACACCCATTCACTAATCGCACACTCACACTCCCAGATAACACACTCATTCACTATCGCACACTGACAATCCCGGATAACACACGCATTAAGTAATCGCACACTCACACTCCCGGATAACACGCACATTCACTAATCACACACTCACACTCCCGGATAACACACCCATTCACTAATCACACACTCACACTCCTGGATAACACACCCATCCACTAATCACACACTCACACACCCGGATAGCACACCCATCCACTAATCACACACTCACACTCCCGGATAACACACCCATCCACTAATGACACACTCACACACTCAGATGACACACCCATTCACTAATCACACACTCACACTCCCGGATAACACACCCATTCACTAATCACACACTCACACTCCCAGATAACACACCCATTCACGAATCACACACTCACACTCCCGGATAACACCCCCAATAACTAATCACACACTCAAACTCACGGATAACACACCCATTCACTAATCACACACTCACACTCCCGGATAACACACCCATTCACTAATCACACACTCACACTCCCGGTTAACACACCCAATAACTAATCACACACTCACACTCACGGATAACACACCCATTCACTAATCACACACTAACACGCCCGGATAACACACCCATTCCCGAATCACACACTCACACTCACACAAAACACACCCATTAACTAATCGCACACTCACACTCCAGGATAACACACCCATCCACTAATCACACACTCACACTCCTGGATAACACACCCATTCACTAATCACACACTCACACACCCGGATAACACACCCATTCACTAATCACACACTCACACTCACGGATAACACACCCATTCACTAATCACACAGTCACACTGCCAGATAACACACCCATTCACTAATCACACACTCACACTCCCGGATAACACACCCATTCACTAATCACACACTCACACTCCCGGATAACACACCCAATAACTAATCACACACTCACACTCACGGATAACACACCCATCCACTAATCACACACTCACACTCCCGGATAACACACCCATTCACTAATCACACATTCACACTCCCGGATAACACACCCATTCACTAATCACACACTCATACACCCAGATAACACGCCCATTCACTAATCACACACTCACACTCCCGGATAAAACACTCATTCACTAATCGCACACTCACACTCCCGGATAACACACTCATTCACTAATCGCAGATTCACACTCCCGGATAACACACCCATTCACTAATCACACACTCACACTCCCAGATAACACACCCATTCACGAATCACACACTCACACTCCCGGATAACACCCCCAATAACTAATCACACACTCAAACTCACGGATAACACACCCATTCACTAATCACACACTCACACTCCCGGATAACACACCCATTCACTAATCACACACTCACACTCCCGGTTAACACACCCAATAACTAATCACACACTCACACTCACGGATAACATACCCATTCACTAATCACACACTCATACACCCAGATAACACGCCCATTCACTAATCACACACTCACACTCCCGGATAAAACACTCATTCACTAATCGCACACTCACACTCCCGTATAACACACTCATTCACTAATCGCAGACTCACACTCCCGGATAACACACCCATTCACTAATCACACACTCACACTCCCAGATAACACACCCATTCACTAATCACACACTCACACTCCTGGATAACACCCCCAATTACTAATCACACACTCACACTCACGGATAACACACCCAATCACGAAACACACACTCACACTCCCGGATAACACACTGATTCACTAATCACACACTCACACTCCCGGATAACACACCCAATAACTAATCACACACTCACACTCACGGATAACACTCCCATTCACAAATCACACACTCACACTCACGGATAACACACCCATTCACTAATCACACACTCACACTCACGGATAACACACCCATTCACTAATCAGACACTCACACTCCCGGATACCACACCCATTCACTAATCACACACTCACACTCCCGGATAACACACTCATTAACTAATGACACCCACACACTCACAGATAACACACCCATTCACTAATCGCACACTCACACTCCCGGATAACACACCGATTCACTAATCACACACTCACACTCCTGGATAACACACCCATCCACTAATCACACACTCACACACCCGGATAGCACACCCATCCACTAATCACACACTCACACTCCCGGATAACACACCCATCCACTAATCACACACTCACACTCCCGGATAACACACCCATTCACTAATCGCACACTCACACTCCCGGATAACACACCCATTCACTAATCACACACTCACACTCCCGGATAACAAACCCATTCACTAATCACACACTCACACTCACAGATAACACACCCATTCACTAATCGCACACTCACACTCCCGGATAACACACCCATTCACTAATCACACACTCACACTCCCGAATAACACCCCCAATAACTAATCACACACTCACACTCACGGATAACACACCCATTCACTAATCACACACTCACACTCCCGGATAACACACCCAATAACTAATCACACACTCACACTCACGGATAACACACCCATTCACTAATCACACACTCACACTCCCGGGTAACACAACCATTCACTAATCACACACTCACACTCCCGGATAACACACCCATTCCCGAATCACACACTCACACTCACACAAAACACACCCATTAACTAATCTGACACTCACACTCCTGGATAACACACCCATCCACTAATCACACGCTCACACTCCTGGATAACACACCCATTCACTAATCACACATTCACACACCCGGATAACACACCCATTCACGAATCACACACTCAAACTCACGGATAACACACCCATTCACTAATCACACAGTCACACTGCCAGATAACACACCCATTCACTAATCACACACTCACACTCCCGGATAACACACCCATTCACTAATCACACACTCACACTCCCGGATAACACACCCAATAACTAATCACACACTCACACTCACGGATAACACACCCATCCACTAATCACACACTCACACTCCCGGATAACACACCCATTCACTAATCACACACTCACACTCCCGGATAACACACTCATTCACTAATCGCACACTCACACTCCCGGATAACACACCCATTCACTAATCACACATTCACACTCCCGGATAACAAACCCATTCACTAATCACACACTCACACTCCCGGATAACACACTCATTCACTAATCGCACACTCACACTCCCGGATAACACACCCATTCACTAATCACACATCCACACTGCCAGATAACACACTCATTCACTAATCGCACACTCACACTCCCGGATAACACACCCATTCACTAATCACACATCCACACTGCCAGATAACACACTCATTCACTAATCGCACACTGACACTCCCGGATAACACACGCATTAACTAATCGCACACTCACACTCCCGGATAACACACCCATTCACTAATCACACACTCACACTCCCGGATAACACACCCATTCACTAATCACACACTCACACTCCCAGATAACACACCCATTCACTAATCACACACTCACACTCCCGAATAACACCCCCAATAACTAATCACACACTCACACTCACGGATAACACACCCATTCACTAATCACACACTCACACTCCCGGATAACACACCCAATAACTAATCACACACTCACACTCACGGATAACACACCCATTCACTAATCACACACTCACACTCCCGGGTACCACAACCATTCACGAATCACACACTAACACTCCCGGATAACACACCCATTCCCGAATCACACACTCACACTCACACAAAACACACCCATTAACTAATCTGACACTCACACTCCTGGATAACACACCCATCCACTAATCACACGCTCACACTCCTGGATAACACACCCATTCACTAATCACACATTCACACACCCGGATAACACACCCATTCACGAATCACACACTCACACTCACGGATAACACACCCATTCACTAATCACACAGTCACACTGCCAGATAACACACCCATTCACTAATCACACACTCACACTCCCGGATAACACACCCATTCACTAATCACACACTCACACTCCCGGATAACACACCCAATAACTAATCACACACTCACACTCACGGATAACACACCCATCCACTAATCACACACTCACACTCCCGGATAACACACCCATTCACTAATCACACATTCACACTCCCGGATAACACACCCATTCACTAATCACACACTCACACACCCAGATAACACGCCCATTCACTAATCACACACTCACACTCCCGGATAAAACACTCATTCACTAATCGCACACTCACGCTCCCGTATAACACACTCATTCACTAATCGCAGACTCACACTCCCAGATAACACACCCATTCACTAATCACACACTCACACTCCCAGATAACACACCCATTCACTAATCACACACTCACACTCCTGGATAACACCCCCAATTACTAATCACACACTCACACTCACGGATAACACACCCAATCACGAAACACACACTCACACTCCCGGATAACACACTGATTCACTAATCACACACTCACACTCCCGGATAACACACCCAATAACTAATCACACATCCACACTGCCAGATAACACACTCATTCACTAATCGCAGACTCACACTCACGGATAAAACACCCATTCACAAATCACACACTCACACTCACGGATAACACACCCATTCACTAATCACACACTCACACTCACGGATAACACACCCATTCACTAATCAGACACTCACACTCCCGGATACCACACCCATTCACGAATCACACACTCACACTCCCGGATAACACACTCATTAACTAATGACACCCACACACTCACAGATAACACACCCATTCACTAATCGCACACTCATATTCCCGGATAACACACCCATTCACTAATCACAATGTCACACTCCCGGATAACAAACCCATTCACTAATCACACACTCACACTCCCGGATAACACACTCATTCACTAATCGCACACTCACACTCCCGGATAACACACCCATTCACTAATCACACATTCACACTCCCGGATAACAAACCCATTCACTAATCACACACTCACACTCCCGGATAACACACTCATTCACTAATCGCACACTCACACTACCGGATAACACACCCATTCACTAATCACACATTCACACTGCCAGATAACACACTCATTCACTAATTGCACACTCACACTCCCGGATAACACACTCATTCACTAATCGCACACTCACACTCCCGGATAACACACCCATTCACTAATCACACAGTCACACTGCCAGATAACACACCCATTCACTAATCACACCCTCACACTCCTGGATAACACACCCATTCACTAATCGCACACTCACACTCCCAGATAACACACTCATTAACTAATCGCACACTCACACTCCCGGATAACACACCCATTCACTAATCACACACTCACACTCCTGGATAACACACCCATCCACTAATCACACACTCACACTCCCGGATAACACACCCATCCACTAATGACACACTCACACACTCAGATGACACACCCATTCACTAATCACACACTCACACCCCGGATAACACACCCATTCACTAATCGCACACTCACATTCCCGGATAACACACCCATTCACTAATCACACAGTCACACTGCCAGATAACACACCCATTCACTAATCACACATTCACACTCCCCGATAACACACCCATTCACTAATCACACACTCACACCCCCGGATAACACACCCATTCACTAATCACACACTCACACTCCCGGATAACACACCCATTCACTAATCGCACACTCACACTCCCGGATAACACACTCATTCACTAATCGCACACTCACACTCCCGGATAACACACCCATTCACTAATCACACATTCACACTGCCAGATAACACACTCATTCACTAATTGCACACTCACACTCCCGGATAACACACTCATTCACTAATCGCACACTCACACTACCGGATAACACACCCATTCACTAATCACACAGTCACACTGCCAGATAACACACCCATTCACTAATCACACCCTCACACTCCTGGATAACACACCCATTCACTAATCGCACACTCACACTCCCAGATAACACACTGATTAACTAATCGCACACTCACACTCCCGGATAACACACCCATTCACTAATCACACACTCACACTCCCGGATAACACACCCATTCACTAATCACACACTCACACTCCTGGATAACACACCCATCCACTAATCACACACTCACACTCCCGGATAACACACCCATCCACTAATGACACACTCACACACTCAGATGACACACCCATTCACTAATCACACACTCACACCCCGGATAACACACCCATTCACTAATCGCACACTCACATTCCCGGATAACACACCCATTCACTAATCACACAGTCACACTGACAGATAACACACCCAATCACTAATCACACATTCACACTCCCCGATAACACACCCATTCACTAATCACACACTCACACCCCCGGATAACACACCCATTCACTAATCACACACTCACACTCCCGGATAACACACCCATTCACTAATCGCACACTCACACTCCCGGATACCACACTCATTCACTAATCGCACACTCACACTCCCGGATAACACACCCATTCACTAATCACACACTCACACTCACGGATAACACACCCATTCACTAATCACACAGTCACACTGCCAGATAACACACCCATTCACTAATCACACACTCACACTTCCGGATAATCCACTCATTCACTAATCGCACACTCTCACTCCCGGATAACACACTCATTCACTAATCGCACACTCACACTACCGGATAACACACCCATTCACTAATCACACACTCACACTCCAAGATAACACACCCATTCACTAATCACACACTCACACTCCCGGATAACACACCCAATAACTAATCACACACTCACACTCACGGATAACACACCCATTCACTAATCACACACTCACACTGCCGGATAACACACCCATTCACTAATCAGACACTCACGCTCCCGGATAACACACCCATTCACTAATCACACACTCACTCTCCCGGATAACACACTCATTAACTAATGACACACACACACTCACAGATAACACACCCATTCACTAATCGCACACTCACATTCCCGGATAACACACCCATTCACTAATCACACAGTCACACTGCCAGATAACACACCCATTCACTAATCACACATACACACTCCCGGATAACACACCCATTAACTAATCGCACACTCACACTCCCGGATAACACACTCATTCACTAATCGCACACTGACACTCCCAAATAACACACCCATTCACTTATCACACAGTCACACTGTCAGATAACACACCCATCCACTAATCACACCCTCACACTCCCGGATAACACGCCCATTCTCTAATCGCACGCTCACACTCACGGATAACACACCCATTCACTAATCACACACTGACACTCCCGGATAACACACGCATTCACTAATCACACACTCACACTCACGGATAACACACCCATTCACTAATCACACAGTCACACTCACAAAAAACACACCCATTAAGTTATCACACACTCACAGTCCCGGATAACACACCCATTCACTAATCACACATTCACACTCCCCGATAACACACCCATTCACTAATCACACACTCACACCCCTGGATAACACACCCATTCACTAATCACACACTCACACTCCCGGATAACACAGCCACTCACGAATCGCACACTCACACTCCCGGATACCACACTCATTCACTAATCGCACACTCACACTCCCGGATAACACACTCATTCACTAATCGCACACTGACACTCCCGGATAACACACCCATTCACTAATCACACAATCACACTGCCAGATAACACACCCATTCACTAATTGCACACTCACACTCCCGGATAACACACTCATTCACTAATCGCACACTGACACTCCCGGATAACACACTCATTCACTATAACACAGTCACACTGCCAGATAACACACCCATTCACTAATCACACACTCACACTCCCGGATAACACACGCATTCACTAATCACACACTCACGCTCCCGGATAACACACCCATTCACTAATCACACACTCGCACTCCCGGATAACACACTCTTTAACTAATGACACACACACACTCACAGATAACACACCCATTCACTAATCGCACACTCATATTCCCGGATAACACACCCATTCACTAATCACACACTCACACTGCCAGATAACACACCCATTCACTAATCACACATTCACACTCCCGGATAACAAACCCATTCACTAATCACACACTCACACTCCCGGATAACACACTCATTCACTAATCGCACACTCACACTACCGGATAACACACCCATTCACTAATCACACATTCACACTGCCAGATAACACACTCATTCACTAATTGCACACTCACACTCCCGGATAACACACTCATTCACTAATCGCACACTCACACTCCCGGATAACACACCCATTCACTAATCACACAGTCACACTGCCAGATAACACACCCATTCACTAATCACACACTCACACTCCCGGATAACACACCCATTCACTAATCGCACACTCACACTCCCGGATAACACACCCATTCACTAATCGCACACTCACACTCCCAGATAACACACTCATTCACAATCGCACACTGACACTCCCGGATAACACACCCATTCACTAATCACACATTCACACTCCCGGATAACACACCCATTCACTAATCACACACTCACACTCCCGGATAACACATCCATTCACTAATCACACACTCACACTCCAGGATAACACACTCGTTCACTAATCGCACACTGACACTCCCGGATAACACACCCATTCACTCATCACACACTCACACTCCCGGATAACACACCCATCCACTAATCACACACTCACACTCCCGGATAACACACGCATTCACTAATCACACACTCACGCTGCCGGATAACACACCCATTCACTAATCACACACTCACACTCCCGGATAACACACTCATTCACTAATGACACACACACACTCACAGATAACACTCCCATTCACTAATCGCACACTCATATTCCCGGATAACACACCCATTCAGTAATCACACACTCACACTGCCAGATAACACACCCATTCACTAATCACACAATCACACTCCCGGATAACAAACCCATTCACTAATCACACACTCACACTCCCGGATAACACACTCATTCACTAATCGCACACTCACACTACCGGATAACACACCCATTCACTAATCACACATTCACACTGCCAGATAACACACTCATTCACTAATTGCACACTCACACTCCCGGATAACACACTCATTCACTAATCGCACACTCACACTCCCGGATAACACACCCATTCACTAATCACACAGTCACACTGCCAGATAACACACCCATTCACTAATCACACCCTCACACTCCTGGATAACACACCCATTCACTAATCGCACACTCACACTCCCAGATAACACACTCATTAACTAATCGCACACTCACACTCCCGGATAACACACCCATTCACTAATCACACACTCACACTCCTGGATAACACACCCATCCACTAATCACACACTCACACTCCCGGATAACACACCCATCCACTAATGACACACTCACACACTCAGATGACACACCAATTCACTAATCACACACTCACACCCCGGATAACACACCCATTCACTAATCGCACACTCACATTCCCGGATAACACACCCATTCACTAATCACACAGTCACACTGCCAGATAACACACCCATTCACTAATCACACATTCACACTCCCCAATAACACACCCATTCACTAATCACACACTCACACCCCCGGATAACACACCCATTCACTAATCACACACTCACACTCCCGGATAACACACCCATTCACTAATCGCACACTCACACTCCCGGATAACACACTCATTCACTAATCGCACACTCACACTCCCGGATAACACACCCATTCACTAATCACACATTCACACTGCCAGATAACACACTCATTCACTAATAGCACACTCACACTCCCGGATAACACACTCATTCACTAATCGCACACTCACACTCCCGGATAACACACCCATTCACTAATCACACAGTCACACTGCCAGATAACACACCCATTCACTAATCACACCCTCACACTCCTGGATAACACACCCATTCACTAATCGCACACTCACACTCCCAGATAACACACTCATTAACTAATCGCACACTCACACTCCCGGATAACACACCCATTCACTAATCACACACTCACACTCCTGGATAACACACCCATCCACTAATCACACACTCACACTCCCGGATAACACACCCATCCACTAATGACACACTCACACACTCAGATGACACACCCATTCACTAATCACACACTCACACCCCGGATAACACACCCATTCACTAATCGCACACTCACATTCCCGGATAACACACCCATTCACTAATCACACAGTCACACTGCCAGATAACACACCCATTCACTAATCACACATTCACACTCCCCGATAACACACCCATTCACTAATCACACACTCACACCCCCGGATAACACACCCATTCACTAATCACACACTCACACTCCCGGATAACACACCCATTCACTAATCGCACACTCACACTCCCGGATACCACACTCATTCACTAATCGCACACTCACACTCCCGGATAACACACTCATTCACTAATCGCACACTGACACTCCCGGATAACACACCCATTCACTAATCACACAATCACACTGCCAGATAACACACCCATTCACTAATTGCACACTCACACTCCCGGATAACACACTCATTCACTAATCGCACACTGACACTCCCGGATAACACACTCATTCACTATAACACAGTCACACTGCCAGATAACACACCCATTCACTAATCACACACTCACACTCCCGGATAACACACGCATTCACTAATCACACACTCACGCTCCCGGATAACACACCCATTCACTAATCACACACTCACACTCCCAGATAACACACTCATTAACTAATGACACACACACACTCACAGATAACACATCCATTCACTAATCGCACACTCATATTCCCGGATAACACACCCATTCACTAATCACACACTCACACTGCCAGATAACACACCCATTCACTAATCACACATTCACACTCCCCGATAACACACCCATTCACTAATCACACATTCACACTCCCGGATAACAAACCCATTCACTAATCACACACTCACACTCCCGGATAACACACTCATTCACTAATCGCACACTCACACTCCCGGATAACACACCCATTCACTAATCACACATTCATACTGCCAGATAATACACCCATTCACTAATTGCACACTCACACTCCCGGATAACACACTCACTCACTAATCGCACACTCACACTCCCGGATAACACACCCATTCACTAATCACACAGTCAGAATGCCAGATAACACACCCATTCACTAATCACACACTCACACTCCCGGATAACACACCCATTCACTAATCGCACACTCACACTCCCAGATAACACACTCATTCACTATCGCACACTGACAATCCCGGATAACACACGCATTAAGTAATCGCACACTCACACTCCCGGATAACACGCACATTCACTAATCACACACTCACACTCCCGGATAACACACCCATCCACTAATCACACACTCACACACCCGGATACCACACCCATCCACTTATCACACACTCACACTCCCGGATAACACACCCATCCACTAATGACACACTCACACACTCAGATGACACACCCATTCACTAATCACACACTCACACTCCCGGATAACACACCCATTCACTAATCACACACTCACACTCCCGGATAACACACTCATTCACTAATGACACACACACACTCACAGATAACACTCCCATTCACTAATCGCACACTCATATTCCCGGATAACACACCCATTCACTAATCACACACTCACACTGCCAGATAACACACCCATTCACTAATCACACATTCACACTCCCGGATAACAAACCCATTCACTAATCACACACTCACACTCCCGGATAACACACTCATTCACTAATCGCACACTCACACTACCGGATAACACACCCATTCACTAATCACACATTCACACTGCCAGATAACACACTCATTCACTAATTGCACACTCACACTCCCGGATAACACACTCATTCACTAATCGCACACTCACACTCCCGGATAACACACCCATTCACTAATCACACAGTCACACTGCCAGATAACACACCCATTCACTAATCACACCCTCACACTCCTGGATAACACACCCATTCACTAATCGCACACTCACACTCCCAGATAACACACTCATTAACTAATCGCACACTCACACTCCCGGATAACACACCCATTCACTAATCACACACTCACACTCCTGGATAACACACCCATCCACTAATCACACACTCACACTCCCGGATAACACACCCATCCACTAATGACACACTCACACACTCAGATGACACACCCATTCACTAATCACACACTCACACCCCGGATAACACACCCATTCACTAATCGCACACTCACATTCCCGGATAACACACCCATTCACTAATCACACAGTCACACTGCCAGATAACACACCCATTCACTAATCACACACTCACACCCCCGGATAACACACCCATTCACTAATCACACACTCACACTCCCGGATAACACACCCATTCACTAATCGCACACTCACACTTCCGGATACCACACTCATTCACTAATCGCACACTCACACTCCCGGATAACACACCCATTCACTAATCACACATTCACACTGCCAGATAACACACTCATTCACTAATTGCACACTCACACTCCCGGATAACACACTCATTCACTAATCGCACACTCACACTCCCGGATAACACACCCATTCACTAATCACACAGTCACACTGCCAGATAACACACCCATTCACTAATCACACCCTCACACTCCTGGATAACACACCCATTCACTAATCGCACACTCACACTCCCAGATAACACACTCATTAACTAATCGCACACTCACACTCCCGGATAACACACCCATTCACTAATCACACACTCACACTCCTGGATAACACACCCATCCACTAATCACACACTCACACTCCCGGATAACACACCCATCCACTAATGACACACTCACACACTCAGATGACACACCCATTCACTAATCACACACTCACAGCCCGGATAACACACCCATTCACTAATCGCACACTCACATTCCCGGATAACACACCCATTCACTAATCACACAGTCACACTGACAGATAACACACCCAATCACTAATCACACATTCACACTCCCCGATAACACACCCATTCACTAATCACACACTCACACCCCCGGATAACACACCCATTCACTAATCACACACTCACACTCCCGGATAACACACCCATTCACTAATCGCACACTCACACTCCCGGATACCACACTCATTCACTAATCGCACACTCACACTCCCGGATAACACACTCATTCACTATTCGCACACTGACACTCCCGGATAACACACCCATTCACTAATCACACAATCACACTGCCAGATAACACACCCATTCACTAATTGCACACTCACACTCCCGGATAAAACACTCATTCACTAATCGCACACTGACACTCCCGGATAACACACTCATTCACTATAACACAGTCACACTGCCAGATAACACACCCATTCACTAATCACACACTCACACTCCCGGATAACACACGCATTCACTAATCACACACTCACGCTCCCGGATAACACACCCATTCACTAATCACACACTCACACTCCCGGATAACACACTCATTAACTAATGACACACACACACACACAGATAACACACCCATTCACTAATCGCACACTCATATTCCCGGATAACACACCCATTCACTAATCACACACTCACACTGCCAGATAACACACCCATTCAATAATCACACATTCACACTCCCCGATAACACACCCATTCACTAATCACACATTCACACTCCCGGATAACAAACCCATTCACTAATCGCACACTCACACTCCCGGATAACACACCCATTCACTAATCACACATTCACACTGCCAGATAACACACCCATTCACTAATTGCACACTCACACTCCCGGATAACACACTCACTCACTAATCGCACACTCACACTCCCGGATAACACACCCATTCACTAATCACACAGTCAGAATGCCAGATAACACACCCATTCACTAATCACACACTCACACTCCCGGATAACACACCCATTCACTAATCGCACACTCACACTCCCAGATAACACACTCATTCACTATCGCACACTGACAATCCCGGATAACACACGCATTAAGTAATCGCACACTCACACTCCCGGATAACACGCACATTCACTAATCACACACTCACACTCCCGGATAACACACCCATTCACTAATCACACACTCACACTCCTGGATAACACACCCATCCACTAATCACACACTCACACTCCCGGATACCACACCCATCCACTAATCACACACTCACACTCCCGGATAACACACCCATCCACTAATGACACACTCACACATTCAGATGACACACCCATTCACTAATCACACACTCACACTCCCGGATAACACACCCATTCACTAATCACACACTCACACTCCCAGATAACACACCCATTCAGTAATCATACACTCACACTCCCGGATAACACCCCCAATAACTAATCACACACTCACACTCACGGATAACACACCCATTCACTAATCACACACTCACACTCCCGGATAACACACCCATTCACTAATCACACACTCACACTCCCGGTTAACACACCCAATAACTAATCACACACTCACACTCACGGATAACACACCCATTCACTAATCACACACTCACACTCCCGGATAACACACCCATTCCCGAATCACACACTCACACTCACACAAAACACACCCATTAACTAATCGCACACTCACACTCCTGGATAACACACCCATCCACTAATCACACACTAACACTCCTGGATAACACACCCATTCACTAATCACACATTCACAATCCCGGATAACACACCCATTCACTAATCACACACTCACACTCACGGATAACACACCCATTCACTAATCACACAGTCACACTGCCAGATAACACACCCATTCACTAATCACACACTCACACTCCCGGATAACACACTCATTCACTAATCGCACACTCTCACTCCCGGATAACACACTCATTCACTAATCGCACACTCACACTACCGGATAACACACCCATTCACTAATCACACACTCACACTCCCAGATAACACACCCATTCACTAATCACACACTCACACTCCCGGATAACACACCCAATAACTAATCACACACTCACACTCACGGATAACACACCCATTCACTAATCAGACACTCACACTCCCGGATAACACACCCATTCACTAATCAGACACTCACGCTCCCGGATAACACATCCATTCACTAATCACACACTCACACTCCCGGATAACACACTCATTAACTAATGACACACACACACTCACAGATAACACACCCATTCACTAATCGCACACTCACATTCCCGGATAACACATCCATTCACTAATCACACAGTCACACTGCCAGATAACACACCCATTCACTCATCACACACTCACACTCCCGGATAACACACTCATTCACTAATCGCACACTCACACTCCCGGATAACACACTCATTCCCTAATCGCACTCTGACACTCCCGAATAACACACCCATCCACTAATCACACCCTCACACTCCCGGATAACACGCCCATTCTCTCATCGCAGGCTCACACTCACGGATAACACACCCATTCACTAATCACACACTCACACTCCTGGATAACACACTCATTAACTAATGACACACACACGCTCACAGATAACACACCCATCCACTAATCACACACTCACACTCCCCGAAAACACACCCATCCACTAATCAAACACTCGCACACTCAGATGACACACCCATTCACTAATCAAACACTCACACTCCCGGATAACACACCCATTCACTAATCGCACACTCACACTACCGGATAACACACCCATTCACTAATCGCACACTCACACTCCCGGATAACACACTCATTCACTAAACGCACACTGACACTCCCGGATAACACACCCATTCACTAATCACACAGTCACACTGCCAGATAACGCACCCATTCACTAATCACACACTCACACTACCGGATAACACACGCATTCACTAATCGCACACTGACACTCCCGGATAACACACTCATTCACTATAACACCGTCACACTGCCAGATAACACACCCATTCACTAATCACACACTCACACTCCCGGATAACACACTCATTCACTAATCACACACTCACACACCCGGATAACACACTCATTCACTAATCGCACACTGACACTCCCGGATAACACACCCATTCACTAATCACACAGTCACACTCCCGGATAACACACTCATTCACTAATCGCACACTGACACTCCCGGATAACACACGCATTAACTAATCGCACACTCACACTCCCGGATAACACACTCATTCACTAATCACACACACACACTCCCGGATAACACACCCATTCACTAATCACACGCTCACGCTCCCGGATATCACACCCATTCACTAATCACACGCTCATGCTCCCGGATAACACACCCATTCACTAATCACACACTCACACTCCCGGATAACACACGCATTAACTAATCGCACACTCACACTCCCGGATAACACACTCATTCACTAATCGCACACTCACACTTCCGGATAACAGACTCATTCACTAATCGCACACTGACACTCCCGGATAACACACCCATTCACTAATCACACAGTCACACTGCCAGATAACACACCCATTCACTAATCACACACTCACACGCCCGGACAACACAAGCATTCACTAATCGCACACTCACACACTCAGATGACACACCCATTCACTAATCACACACTCACACTCCCGGATAACACACCCATTCACTAATCACAAACTCACACTCCCGGATAACACACCCAATAACTGATCACACACTCACACTCACGGATAACACACCCATTCACTAATCACACAGTCACACTGCCAGATAACACACCCATTCACTAATCACACACTCACACTCCCGGATAACACACCCATTCACTAATCGCACCCTCTCACTCCCGGATAACACACTCATTCACTAATCACACACTGACACTCCCGGATAACACACTCATTCACTAATCACACCCTCACACTCCCGGATAACACACCCATTCACTAATCACACACTCACACTCCCGGATAACACACCCAATAACTGATCACACACTCACACTCACGGATAACACACCCATTCACTAATCACACACTCACGCTCCTGGATAACACACCCATTCACTAATCACCCACTCACACTCCCGGATAACACACCCATTCCCGAATCACACACTCACACTCACACAAAACACACCCATCCACTAATCACACACTAACAGTCCTGGATAACACACCCATTCACTAATCACACATTCACACTCCCGGATAACACACCCATTCACTAATCACACACTCACACTCACGGATAACACACCCATTCACTAATCACAAAGTCACACTGCCAGATAACACACCCATTCACTAATCACACACTCTCACTCCCGGATAACACACTCATTCACTAATCGCACACTCACACTACCGGATAACACACCCATTCACTAATCACACACTGACACTCCCGGATAACACACCCAATAACTAATCAAACACTCACACTCCCAGATAACACACCCATTCACTAATCACACACTCACACTCCCGGATAACACACCCAATAACTAATCACACACTCACACTCCCGGATAACACACCCATTCACTAATCACACAGTCACACTGCCAGATAACACACCCATTCACTAATCACACATTCACACTCCCGGATAACACACCCATTAACTAATCGCACACTCACACTCCCGGATAACACACTCATTCACTAATCGCACACTGACACTCCCAAATAACACACCCATTCACTTATCACACATTCACACTGTCAGATAACACACCCATCCACTAATCACACCCTCACACTCCCGGATAACACGCCCATTCTCTAATCGCACGCTCACACTCACGGATAACACACCCATTCACTAATCACACAGTCACACTCACACAAAACACACCCATTAACTTATCACACACTCACAGTCCCGGATAACACACCCATTCACTAATCACACATTCACACACCCCGATAACACACCCATTCACTAATCACACACTGACACCCCCGGATAACACACCCATTCACTAATCACACACTCACGCTCCTGGATAACACACCCATTCACTAATCACCCACTCACACTCCCGGATAACACACCCATTCCCGAATCACACACTCACACTCACACAAAACACACCCATTAACTAATCGCACACTCACACTCCTGGATAACACACCCATCCACTAATCACACACTAACACTCCTGGATAACACACCCATTCACTAATCACACATTCACACTCCCGGATAACACACCCATTCACTAATCACACACTCACACTCACGGATAACACACCCATTCACTAATCACAAAGTCACACTGCCAGATAACACACCCATTCACTAATCACACACTCTCACTCCCGGATAACACACTCATTCACTAATCGCACACTCACACTACCGGATAACACACCCATTCACTAATCACACACTGACACTCCCGGATAACACACCCAATAACTAATCAAACACTCACACTCCCAGATAACACACCCATTCACTAATCACACACTCACACTCCCGGATAACACACCCAATAACTAATCACACACTCACACTCCCGGATAACACACCCATTCACTAATCACACAGTCACACTGCCAGATAACACACCCATTCACTAATCACACATTCACACTCCCGGATAACACACCCATTAACTAATCGCACACTCACACTCCCGGATAACACACTCATTCACTAATCGCACACTGACACTCCCAAATAACACACCCATTCACTTATCACACATTCACACTGTCAGATAACACACCCATCCACTAATCACACCCTCACACTCCCGGATAACACGCCCATTCTCTAATCGCACGCTCACACTCACGGATAACACACCCATTCACTAATCACACAGTCACACTCACACAAAACACACCCATTAACTTATCACACACTCACAGTCCCGGATAACACACCCATTCACTAATCACACATTCACACACCCCGATAACACACCCATTCACTAATCACACACTGACACCCCCGGATAACACACCCATTCACTAATCACACACTCACACTCCCGGATAACACACCCATTCACTAATCGCACACTCACACTCCCGGATACCACACTCATTCACTAATCGCACACTCACACTCCCGGATAACACACTCATTCACTAATCGCACACTGACACTCCCGGATAACACACCCATTCACTAATCACACAATCACCCTGCCAGATAACACACCCATTCACTAATTGCACACTCACACTCCCGGATAACACACTCATTCACTAATCGCACACTGACACTCCCGGATAACACACTCATTCACTATAACACAGTCACACTGCCAGATAACACACCCATTCACTAATCACACACTCACACTGCCGGATGACACACGCATTCACTAATCACACACTCACACTCCCGAATAACACCCCCAATAACTAATCGCACACTCACACTCCCGGATAACACACCCATTCACTAATCACACACTCACACTCCCGGATAACACACGCATTCACTAATCACACACTCACGCTCCCGGATAACACACCCATTCACGAATCACACACTCACACTCCCGGATAACACACTCATTAACTAATGACACACACACACTCACAGATAACACACCCATTCACTAATCGCACACTCATATTCCCGGATAACACACCCATTCACTAATCACACAGTCACACTGCCAGATATCACACCCATTCACTAATCACACATTCACACTCCCGGATAACAAACCCATTCACTAATCAGACACTCACACTCCCGGATAACACACTCATTCACTAATCGCACACTCACACTCCCGGATAACACACCCATTCAGTAATCACACATTGACACTGCCAGATAACACACTCATTCACTAATTGCACACTCACACTCCCGGATAACACACTCATTCACTAATCGTACACTCACACTCCCGGATAACACACCCATTCACTAATCACACAGTCACACTGCCAGATAACACACCCATTCACTAATCACACACTCACACTCCCGGATAACACACCCATTCACTAATCGCACACTCACACTCCCAGATAACACACTCATTCACTATCGCACACTGACACTCCCGGATAACACCCCCATTCACTAATCACACAGTCACACTGCCAGATAACACACCCATCCAATAATTACACCCTCACACTCCCGGATAACACACCCATTCACTAATCACACACTCACACTCCCGGATAACACACTCATTCACTAATCGCACACTGACACTCCCGGATAACACACGCATTAACTAATCGCACACTCACACTCCCGGATAACACACCCATTCACTAATCACACACTCACACTCCTGGATAACACACCCATCCACTGATCACACACTCACACACCCGGATAGCACACACATTCACTAATCACACACTCACACACCCGGATAACACACACATTCACTAATCACACACTCACACTCCCGGATAACACACTCATTCACTAATGACACACACACGCTCACAGATAACACACCCATCCACTAATCACACACTCACACTCCCCGAAAACACACCCATCCACTAATCAAACACTCGCACACTCAGATGACACACCCATTCACTAATCAAACACTCACACTCCCGGATAACACACCCATTCACTAATCGCACACTCACACTACCGGATAACACACCCATTCACTAATCGCACACTCACACTCCCGGATAACACACTCATTCACTAAACGCACACTGACACTCCCGGATAACACACCCATTCACTAATCACACAGTCACACTGCCAGATAACGCACCCATTCACTAATCACACACTCACACTACCGGATAACACACGCATTCACTAATCGCACACTGACACTCCCGGATAACACACTCATTCACTATAACACCGTCACACTGCCAGATAACACACCCATTCACTAATCACACACTCACACTCCCGGATAACACACTCATTCACTAATCACACACTCACACACCCGGATAACACACCCATCCAATAATTACACCCTCACACTCCCGGATAACACACCCATTCACTAATCACACACTCACACTCCCGGATAACACACTCATTCACTAATCGCACACTGACACTCCCGGATAACACACGCATTAACTAATCGCACACTCACACTCCCGGATAACACACCCATTCACTAATCACACACTCACACTCCTGGATAACACACCCATCCACTAATCACACACTCACACACCCGGATAGCACACACATTCACTAATCACACACTCACACTCCCGGATAACACACCCATTCACTAATCACACACTCACACTCCCGGATAACACACCCATTCACTAATCACACACTCACACTCCCGGATAACACCCCCAATAACTAATCACACACTCACACTCACGGATAACACACCCATTCACTAATCACACACTCACACTCCCGGATAACACACCCATTCACTAATCACACACTCACACTCCCGGTTAACACACCCAATAACTAATCACGCACTCACACTCACGGATAACACACCCATTCACTAATCACACACTCACACACCCGGATAACACACCCATTCCCGAATCACACACTCACACTCACACAAAACACACCCATTAACTAATCGCACACTCACACTCCTGGATAACACACCCATCCACTAATCACACACTAACACTCCTGGATAACACACCCATTCACTAATCACACATTCACACTCCCGGATAACACACCCATTCACTAATCACACACTCACACTCATGGAAAACACACCCATTCACTAATCACACAGTCACACTGCCAGATAACACACCCATTCACTAATCACACACTCACACTCCCGGATAACACACTCATTCACTAATCGCACACTCTCACTCCCGGATAACACACTCATTCACTAATCGCACACTCACACTACCGGATAACACACCCATTCACTAATCACACACTCACACTCCCAGATAACACACCCATTCACTAATCACACACTCACACTCCCGAATAACACACCCAATAACTAATCACACACTCACACTCACGGATAACACACCCATTCACTAATCAGACACTCACACTCCCGGATAACACACCCATTCACTAATCAGACACTCACGCTCCCGGATAACACACCCATTCACTAATCACACACTCACACTCCCGGATAACACACTCATTAACTAATGACACACACACACTCACAGATAACACACCCATTCACTAATCGCACACTCACATTCCCGGATAACACACCCATTCACTAATCACACAGTCACACTCCCGGATAACACACTCATTCACTAATCGCACACTCACACTCCCGGATAACACACTCATTCACTAATCGCACACTCACATTCCCGGATAACACACACATTCACTAATCACACAGTCACACTCCCGGATAACACACCCATTCACTAATCACACACTCACACTCCTGGATAACACACTCATTAACTAATGACACACACACACTCACAGATAACACACCCATTCACTAATCGCACACTCACATTCCCAGATAACACACCCATTCACTCATCACACACTCACACTCCCGGATAACACACTCATTCACTAATCGCACACTGACACTCCCGAATAACACACCCATCCACTAATCACACCCTCACACTCCCTGATAACACACCCATTCACTAATCACACACTCACACTCCCGAATAACACACCCAATAACTAATCACACACTCACACTCACGGATAACACACCCATTCACTAATCAGACACTCACACTCCCGGATAACACACCCATTCACTAATCAAACACTCGCACACTCAGATGACACACCCATTCACTAATCACACACTCACACTCCCGAATAACACACCCATTCACTAATCGCACACTCACACTCCCGGATAACACACTCATTCACTAATCGCACACTGACACTCCCGGATAACACACCCATTCACTAATCACACACTCACACTACCGGATAACACACCCATTCACTAATCGCACACTGACACTCCCGGATAACACACTCATTCACTCTAACACCGTCACACTGCCAGATAACACACCCATTCACTAATCACACACTCACACTCCCGGATAACACACGCATTCACTAATCGCACACTCACACTCCCAGATAACACACTCATTCACTAATCACACACTCACACACCCGGATAACACACTCATTCACTAATCGCACACTGACACTCCCGGATAACACACCCATTCACTAATCACACAGTCACACTCCCGGATAACACACTCATTCACTAATCGCACACTGACACTCCCGGATAACAGACTCATTCACTAATCACACACTCACACACCCGGATAACACACTCATTCACTAATCGCACACTGACACTCCCGGATAACACACCCATTCACTAATCACACAGTCACGCTCCCGGATAACACACTCATTCACTAATCGCACACTGACACTCCCGGATAACACACCCATTCACTAATCACACAGTCACACTCCCGGATAACACACGCATTAACTAATCGCACACTCACACTCCCGGATAACACACTCATTCACTAATCACACACACACACTCCCGGATAACACACCCATTCACTAATCACACGCTCACGCTCCCGGATAACACACCCATTCACTAATCACACGCTCACGCTCCCGGATAACACACCCATTCACTAATCACACACTCACACTCCCGGATAACACACGCATTAACTAATCGCACACTCACACTCCCGGATAACACACTCATTCACTAATCGCACACTCACACTTCCGGATAAAAGACTCATTCACTAATCGCACACTGACACTCCCGGATAACACACCCATTCACTAATCACACAGTCACACTGCCAGATAACACACCCATTCACTAATCGCACACTCACACGCCCGGATAACACATGCATTCACTAATCGCACACTCACACACTCAGATGACACACCCATTCACTAATCACACACTCACACTCCCGGATAACACACCCATCCACTAATCAAACACTCACACACTCAGATGACACACCCATTCACGAATCACACACTCACACTCCCGGATAACACACCCATTCACTAATCACACACTCACACTCCCGGATAACACACCCAATAACTGATCACACACTCACGGATAACACACCCATTCACTAATCACACACTCACGCTACCGGATAACACACCCATTCACTAATCACACACTCACACTCCCGGATAACGCACCCATTCCCGAATCACACACTCATAAATCACACAAAACACACCCATTAACTAATCGCACACTCACACTCCTGGATAACACACCCATCAACTAATCACACACTAACACTCCTGGATAACACACCCATTCACTAATCACACATTCACACTCCCGGATAACACACCTATTCACTAATCACACACTCACACTCACGGATAACACACCCATTCACTAATCACACAGTCACACTGCCAGATAACACACCCATTCACTAATCACACACTCTCACTCCCGGATAACACACTCATTCACTAATCGCACACTCACACTACCGGAAAACGCACCCATTCACTAATCACACACTCACACTCACGGATAACACACCCATTCACTAATCACATACTCACACTCCCGGATAACACACCCAATAACTAATCACACACTCACACTCACGGATAACACACCCATTCACTAATCACAAACTCACACTCCCGGATAACACACCCATTCACTAATCACACACTCACACTCCCGGATAACACACTCATTCACTAATGACACACACACACTCACAGATAACACACCTATTCACTAATCGCACACTCACATTCCCGGATAACACACCCATTCACTAATCAAACATTCACACTCCCGGATAACACACCCATTAACTAATCGCACACTCACACTCCCGGATAACACACTCATTCACTAATCGCACACTGACACTCCCAAATAACACACCCATTCACTTATCACAGAGTCACACTGTCAGATAACACACCCATCCACTAATCACACCCTCACACTCCCGGATAACACGCCCATTCTCTAATCGCACGCTCACACTCACGGATAACACACCCATTCACTAATCACACAGTCACACTCACACAAAACACACCCATTAACTTATCACACACTCACAGTCCCGGATAACACACCCATTCACTAATCACACATTCACACTCCCCGATAACACACCCATTCACTAATCACACACTGACACCCCCGGATAACACACCCATTCACTAATCACACATTCACACTCCCCGATAACACACCCATTCACTAATCACACACTCACACTCCCGGATAACACACCCATTCACTAATCGCACACTCACACTCCCGGATACCACACTCATTCACTAATCTCACACTCACACTCCCGGATAACACACTCATTCACTAATCGCACACTGACACTCCCGGATAACACACCCATTCACTAATCACACAATCACACTGCCAGATAACACACCCATTCACTAATTGCACACTCACACCCCCGGATAACACACTCATTCACTAATCGCACACTGACACTCCCGGATAACACACTCATTCACTATAACACAGTCACACTGCCAGATAACACACCCATTCACTAATCACACACTCAAACTCCCGGATAACATACGCATTCACTAATCACACCCTCACGCTCCCGGTTAACACACCCATTCACTAATCACACACTCACACTCCCGGATAACACACTCATTAACTAATGACACACACACACTCACAGATAACACACCCATTCACTAATCGCACACTCATATTCCCGGATAACACACCCATTCACTAATCACACAGTCACACTGCCAGATATCACACCCATTCACTAATCACACATTCACTCTCCCGGATAACAAACCCATTCACTAATCACACACTCACACTCCCGGATAACACACTCATTCACTAATCGCACACTCACACTCCCGGATAACACACCCATTCACTAATCACACACTCACACTCCCGGATAACACACCCATTCCCGAATCACACACGCACACTTACGGATAACACACCCTTCACTAATCACACAGTCACACTGCCAGATAACACACCCATTCACTAATCACACACTCTCACTCCCGGATAACACACTCATTCACTAATCGCACACTCACACTACCGGATAACACACCCATTCACTAATCACACACTAACACTCCTGGATAACACACCCATTCACTAATCACACATTCACACTCCCGGATAACACACCCATTTACTAATCACACACTCACACTCACGGATAACACACCCATTCACTAATCACACAGTCACACTGCCAGATAACACACCCATTCACTAATCACACACTCTCACTCCCGGATAACACACTCATTCACTAATCGCACACTCACACTACCGGATAACACACCCATCCACTAATCACACACTAACACTCCTGGATAACACACCCATCCACTATAACACCGTCACACTGCCAGATAACACACCCATTCACTAATCACACACTCACACTCCCGGATAACACACTCATTCACTAATCACACACTCACACACCCGGATAACACACTCATTCACTAATCGCACACTGACACTCCCGGATAACACACCCATTCACTAATCACACACTCACACTCCCGGATAACACACTCATTCACTAATCACACACTCACACACCCGGATAACACACCCATTCACTAATCGCACACTGACACTCCCGGATAATACACGCATTAACTGATCGCACACTCACACTCCCGGATAACAGACTCATTCACTAATCGCACACTGACACTCCCGGATAACACACCCATTCACTAATCACACAGTCACACTGCCAGATAACACACCCATTCACTAATCACACACTCACACGCCCGGATAACACACGCATTCACTAATCGCACACTCACACACTCAGATAACACACCCATTCACTAATCACACACTCACACTCCCGGATAACACACCCATCCACTAATCAAACACTCACACACTCAGATGACACACCCATTCACTAATCACACACTCACACTCCCGGATAACACACCCATTCACTAATCACACACTCATAAATCACACAAAACACACCCATTAACAAATCGCACACTCACACTCCTGGATAACACACCCATTCACTAATCACACACTCACACTCCCGGATAACACACCCATTCCCGAATCACACACTCATAAATAACACAAAACACACCCATTAACTAATCGCACACTCACACTCCTGGATAACACACCCATTCACTAATCACACACTCACACTCCCGGATAACACACCCATTCCCGAATCACACACTCACACTCACACAAAACACACCCATTAACTAATCGCACACTCACACTCCTGGATAACACACCCATCCACTAATCACACACTCACACTCCCGGATAACACACCCATTCACTAATCACACACTAACACTCCTGGATAACACACCCATTCACTAATCACACATTCACACTCCCGGATAACACACCCATTCACGAATCACACACTCACACTCACGGAGAACACACCCATTCACTAATCACACAGTCACACTGCCAGATAACACACCCATTCACTAATCACACACTCACAGTCCCGGATAACACACCCATTCACTAATCACACATTCACACTCCCCGATAACACACCCATTCACTAATCACACACTGACACCCCCGGATAACACACCCATTCACTAATCACACATTCACACTCCCCGATAACACACCCATTCACTAATCACACACTCACACTCCCGGATAACACACCCATTCACTAATCGCACACTCACACTCCCGGATACCACACTCATTCACTAATCTCACACTCACACTCCCGGATAACACACTCATTCACTAATCGCACACTGACACTCCCGGATAACACACCCATTCACTAATCACACAATCACACTGCCAGATAACACACCCATTCACTAATTGCACACTCACACCCCCGGATAACACACTCATTCACTAATCGCACACTGACACTCCCGGATAACACACTCATTCACTATAACACAGTCACACTGCCAGATAACACACCCATTCACTAATCACACACTCAAACTCCCGGATAACATACGCATTCACTAATCACACCCTCACGCTCCCGGATAACACACCCATTCACTAATCACACACTCACACTCCCGGATAACACACTCATTAACTAATGACACACACACACTCACAGATAACACACCCATTCACTAATCGCACACTCATATTCCCGGATAACACACCCATTCACTAATCACACAGTCACACTGCCAGATATCACACCCATTCACTAATCACACATTCACTCTCCCGGATAACAAACCCATTCACTAATCACACACTCACACTCCCGGATAACACACTCATTCACTAATCGCACACTCACACTCCCGGATAACACACCCATTCACTAATCACACACTCACACTCCCGGATAACACACCCATTCCCGAATCACACACGCACACTTACGGATAACACACCCATTCACTAATCACACAGTCACACTGCCAGATAACACACCCATTCACTAATCACACACTCTCACTCCCGGATAACACACTCATTCACTAATCGCACACTCACACTACCGGATAACACACCCATTCACTCATCACACACTAACACTCCTGGATAACACACCCATTCACTAATCACACATTCACACTCCCGGATAACACACCTATTTACTAATCACACACTCACAATCACGGATAACACACCCATTCACTAATCACACAGTCACACTGCCAGATAACACACCCATTCACTAATCACACAGTCACACTCACACAAAACACACCCATTAACTTATCACACACTCACAGTCCCGGATAACACACCCATTCACTAATCACACATTCACACTCCCCGATAACACACCCATTCACTAATCACACACTGACACCCCCGGATAACACACCCATTCACTAATCACACATTCACACTCCCCGATAACACACCCATTCACTAATCACACACTCACACTCCCGGATAACACACCCATTCACTAATCGCACACTCACACTCCCGGATACCACACTCATTCACTAATCTCACACTCACACTCCCGGATAACACACTCATTCACTAATCGCACACTGACACTCCCGGATAACACACCCATTCACTAATCAGACACTCAAACTCCCGGATAACATACGCATTCACTAATCACACCCTCACGCTCCCGGTTAACACACCCATTCACTAATCACACACTCACACTCCCGGATAACACACTCATTAACTAATGACACACACACACTCACAGATAACACACCCATTCACTAATCGCACACTCATATTCCCGGATAACACACCCATTCACTAATCACACAGTCACACTGCCAGATATCACACCCATTCACTAATCACACATTCACTCTCCCGGATAACAAACCCATTCACTAATCACACACTCACACTCCCGGATAACACACTCATTCACTAATCGCACACTCACACTCCCGGATAACACACCCATTCACTAATCACACACTCACACTCCCGGATAACACACCCATTCCCGAATCACACACGCACACTTACGGATAACACACCCATTCACTAATCACACAGTCACACTGCCAGATAACACACCCATTCACTAATCACACACTCTCTCTCCCGGATAACACACTCATTCACTAATCGCACACTCACACTACCGGATAACACACCCATTCACTAATCACACACTAACACTCCTGGATAACACACCCATTCACTAATCTCACATTCACACTCCCGGATAACACACCTATTTACTAATCACACACTCACACTCACGGATAACACACCCATTCACTAATCACACAGTCACACTGCCAGATAACACACCCATTCACTAATCACACACTCTCACTCCCGGATAACACACTCATTCACTAATCGCACACTCACACTACCGGATAACACACCCATCCACTAATCACACACTAACACTCCTGGATAACACACCCATCCACTAATCGAACACTCGCACACCCAGATGACACACCCATTCACTAATCACACACTCACACTCCCGGATAACACACCCATTCACTAATCGCATACTCACACTCCCGGATAACACACTCATTCACTAATCGCACACTGACACTCCCGGATAACACACCCATTCACTAATCACACAGTCACACTGCCAGATAACACACCCATTCACTAATCACACACTCTCACTCCCGGATAACACACTCATTCACTAATCGCACACTCACACTACCGGATAACACACCCATCCACTAATCACACACTAACACTCCTGGATAACACACCCATCCACTAATCGAACACTCGCACACCCAGATGACACACCCATTCACTAATCACACACTCACACTCCCGGATAACACACCCATTCACTAATCGCATACTCACACTCCCGGATAACACACTCATTCACTAATCGCATACTCACACTCCCGGATAACACACTCATTCACTAATCGCACACTGACACTCCCGGATAACACACCCATTCACTAATCACACAGTCACACTGCCAGATAACACACCCATTCACTAATCACACACTCACACTACCGGATAACACACGCATTCACTAATCGCACACTGACACTCCCGGATAACACACTCATTCACTATAACACCGTCACACTGCCAGATAACACACCCATTCACTAATCACACACTCACACTCCCGGATAACACACTCATTCACTAATCACACACTCACACACCCGGATAACACACTCATTCACTAATCGCACACTGACACTCCCGGATAACACACCCATTCACTAATCACACAGTCACACTCCCGGATAAAACACTCATTCACTAATCGCACACTGACACTCCCGGATAATACACGCATTAACTGATCGCACACTCACACTCCCGGATAACAGACTCATTCACTAATCGCACACTGACACTCCCGGATAACACACCCATTCACTAATCACACAGTCACACTGCCAGATAACACACCCATTCACTAATCACACACTCACACGCCCGGATAACACACGCATTCACTAATCGCACACTCACACACTCAGATAACACACCCATTCACTAATCACACACTCACACTCCCGGATAACACACCCATCCACTAATCAAACACTCACACACTCAGATGACACACCCATTCACTAATCACACACTCACACTCCCGGATAACACACCCATTCACTAATCACACACTCATAAATCACACAAAACACACCCATTAACTAATCGCACACTCACACTCCTGGATAACACACCCATTCACTAATCACACACTCACACTCCCGGATAACACACCCATTCCCGAATCACACACTCATAAATCACACAAAACACACCCATTAACTAATCGCACACTCACACTCCTGGATAACACACCCATTCACTAATCACACACTCACACTCCCGGATAACACACCCATCCACTAATCACACACTAACACTCCTGGATAACACACCCATTCACTAATCACACATTCACACTCCCGGATAACACACCCATTCACGAATCACACACTCACACTCACGGAGAACACACCCATCCACTAATCACACAGTCACACTGCCAGATAACACACCCATTCACTAATCACACACTCACAGTCCCGGATAACACACCCATTCACTAATCACACATTCACACTCCCCGATAACACACCCATTCACTAATCACACACTGACACCCCCGGATAACACACCCATTCACTAATCACACATTCACACTCCCCGATAACACACCCATTCACTAATCACACACTCACACTCCCGGATAACACACCCATTCACTAATCGCACACTCACACTCCCGGATACCACACTCATTCACTAATCTCACACTCACACTCCCGGATAACACACTCATTCACTAATCGCACACTGACACTCCCGGATAACACACCCATTCACTAATCACACAATCACACTGCCAGATAACACACCCATTCACTAATTGCACACTCACACCCCCGGATAACACACTCATTCACTAATCGCACACTGACACTCCCGGATAACACACTCATTCACTATAACACAGTCACACTGCCAGATAACACACCCATTCACTAATCACACACTCAAACTCCCGGATAACATACGCATTCACTAATCACACCCTCACGCTCCCGGATAACACACCCATTCACTAATCACACACTCACACTCCCGGATAACACACTCATTAACTAATGACACACACACACTCACAGATAACACACCCATTCACTAATCGCACACTCATATTCCCGGATAACACACCCATTCACTAATCACACAGTCACACTGCCAGATATCACACCCATTCACTAATCACACATTCACTCTCCCGGATAACAAACCCATTCACTAATCACACACTCACACTCCCGGATAACACACTCATTCACTAATCGCACACTCACACTCCCGGATAACACACCCATTCACTAATCACACACTCACACTCCCGGATAACACACCCATTCCCGAATCACACACGCACACTTACGGATAACACACCCATTCACTAATCACACAGTCACACTGCCAGATAACACACCCATTCACTAATCACACACTCTCACTCCCGGATAACACACTCATTCACTAATCGCACACTCACACTACCGGATAACACACCCATTCACTAATCACACACTAACACTCCTGGATAACACACCCATTCACTAATCACACATTCACACTCCCGGATAACACACCTATTTACTAATCACACACTCACACTCACGGATAACACACCCATTCACTAATCACACAGTCACACTGCCAGATAACACACCCATTCACTAATCACACACTCTCACTCCCGGATAACACACTCATTCACTAATCGCACACTCACACTACCGGATAACACACCCATCCACTAATCACACACTAACACTCCTGGATAACACACCCATCCACTAATCGAACACTCGCACACCCAGATGACACACCCATTCACTAATCACACACTCACACTCCCGGATAACACACCCATTCACTAATCGCACACTCACACTCCCGGATAACACACCCATTCACTAATCGCACACTCACACTCCCGGATAACACACTCATTCACTAATCGCACACTGACACTCCCGGATAACACACCCATTCACTAATCACACAGTCACACTGCCAGATAACACACCCATTCACTAATCACACACTCACACTACCGGATAACACACGCATTCACTAATCGCACACTGACACTCCCGGATAACACACTCATTCACTATAACACCGTCACACTGCCAGATAACACACCCATTCACTAATCACACACTCACACTCCCGGATAACACACTCATTCACTAATCACACACTCACACACCCGGATAACACACTCATTCACTAATCGCACACTGACACTCCCGGATAACACACCCATTCACTAATCACACAGTCACACTCCCGGATAAAACACTCATTCACTAATCGCACACTGACACTCCCGGATAATACACGCATTAACTGATCGCACACTCACACTCCCGGATAACAGACTCATTCACTAATCGCACACTGACACTCCCGGATAACACACCCATTCACTAATCACACAGTCACACTGCCAGATAACACACCCATTCACTAATCACACACTCACACGCCCGGATAACACACGCATTCACTAATCGCACACTCACACACTCAGATAACACACCCATTCACTAATCACACACTCACACTCCCGGATAACACACCCATCCACTAATCAAACACTCACACACTCAGATGACACACCCATTCACTAATCACACACTCACACTCCCGGATAACACACCCATTCACTAATCACACACTCATAAATCACACAAAACACACCCATTAACTAATCGCACACTCACACTCCTGGATAACACATCCATTCACTAATCACACACTCACACTCCCGGATAACACACCCATTCCCGAATCACACACTCACACTCACACAAAACACACCCATTAACTAATCGCACACTCACACTCCCGGATAACACACCCATAAACTAATCGCACACTCACACTCCTGGATAACACACCCATTCACTAATCACACATTCACACTCCCGGATAACACACCCATTCACGAATCACACACTCACACTCACGGAGAACACACCCATTCACTAATCACACAGTCACACTGCCAGATAACACACCCATTCACTAATCACACACTCACACTCCCGGATAACACACTCATTCACTAATCGCACACTCTCACTCCCGGATAACACACTCATTCACTAATCACACACTCACACTCACGGAGAACACACCCATTCACTAATCACACAGTCACACTGCCAGATAACACACCCATTCACTAATCACACACTCACACTCCCAGATAACACACTCATTCACTAATCGCACACTCTCACTCCCGGATAACACACTCATTCACTAATCGCACACTCACACTACCGGATAACACACCCATTCACTAATCACACACTCACACTCCCAGATAACACACCCATTCACTAATCACACACTCACACTCCCGGATAACACACCCAGTAACTAATCACACACTCACACTCCCGGATAACACACCCATTCACTAATCAGACACTCACGCTCCCGGATAACACACCCATTCACTAATCACACACTCACACTCCCGGATAACACACTCATTAACTAATGACACACACACACTCACAGATAACACACCCATTCACTAATCGCACACTCACATTTCCGGATAACACACCCATTCACTAATCACACAGTCACACTGCCAGATAACACACCCATTCACTAATCACACATTCACACTCCCGGATAACACACCCATTAACTAATCGCACACTCACACTCCCGGATAACACACTCATTCACTAATCGCACACTGACACTCCCGAATAACACACCCATCCACTAATCACACCCTCACACTCCCGGATAACACGCCCATTCTCTAATCGCACGCTCACACTCACGGATAACACACCCATTCACTAATCACACAGTCACACTCACACAAAACACACCCATTAACTTATCACACACTCACAGTCCCGGATAACACACCCATTCACTAATCACACATTCACACTCCCCGATAACACACCCATTCACTAATCACACACTGACACCCCCGGATAACACACCTATTCACTAATCACACACTCACACTCCCGGATAACTCACCCATTCACTAATCGCACACTCACACTCCTGGATACCACACTCATTCACTAATCGCACACTCACACTCCCGGATAACACACTCATTCACTAATCGCACACTGACACTCCCGGATAACACACCCATTCACTAATCACACACTCACAATCCCGGATACCACACCCATTCACTAATTGCACACTCACACTCCCGGATAACACACTCATTCACTATAACACAGTCACACTGCCAGATAACACACCCATTCACTAATCACACACTCACACTCCCAGATAACACACGCATTCACTAATCGCACACTCACACTCCCGGATAACACACTCATTCACTAATCACACACTCACACACCCGGATAACACACTCATTCACTAATCGCACACTGACACTCCCGGATAACACACCCATTCACTAATCACACAGTCACACTCCCGGAAAACACACTCATTCACGAATCGCACACTGACACTCCCGGATAACACACGCATTAACTAATCGCACACTCACACTCCCGGATAACACACTCATTCACTAATCACACACACACACTCCCGGATAACACACCCATTCACTAATCACAGGCTCACGCTCCCGGATAACACACCCATTCACTAATCACACGCTCACGCTCCCGGATAACACACCCATTCACTAATCACACACTCACACTCCCGGATAACACAGGCATTAACTAATCGCACACTCACACTCCCGGATAACACACTCATTCACTAATCGCACACTCACACTTCCGGATAACAGACTCATTCACTAATCGCACACTGACACTCCCGGATAACACACCCATTCACTAATCACACAGTCACACTGCCAGATAACACACCCATTCACTAATCACACACTCACACGCCCGGATAACACACACATTCACTAATCGCACACTCACACACTCAGATGACACACCCATTCACTAATCACACACTCACACTCCCGGATAACACACCCATCCACTAATCAAACACTCACACACTCAGATGACACACCCATTCACTAATCACACACTCACACTCCCGGATAACACACCCATTCACTAATCACACACTCACACTCCCGGATAACACACCCAATAACTGATCACACACTCACACTCACGGATAACACACCCATTCACTAATCACACACTCACGCTCCCGGATAACACACCCATTCACTAATCACACACTCACACTCCCGGATAACGCACCCATTCCCGAATCACACACTCATAAATCACACAAAACACACCCATTAACTAATCGCACACTCACACTCCTGGATAACACACCCATTCACTAAACACACACTCACACTCCCGGATAACACACCCATTCCCGAATCACACACTCACACTCACACAAAACACACCCATTAACTAATCGCACACTCACACTCCTGGATAACACACCCATCCACTAATCACACACTCACACTCCCGGAAAACACACCCATCCACTAATCAAACACTCGCACACTCAGATGACACACCCATTCACTAATCACACACTCACACTCCCGGATAACACACCCATTCACTAATCGCACACTCACACTCCCGGATAACACACCCATTCACTAATCGCACACTCACACTCCCGGATAACACACTCATTCACTAATCGCACACTGACACTCCCGGATAACACACCCATTCACTAATCACACAGTCACACTGCCAGATAACACACCCATTCACTAATCACACACTCACACTACCGGATAACACACGCATTCACTAATCGCACACTCACACTCCCGGATAACACACTCATTCACTAATCGCACACTCACACACCCGGATAACACACTCATTCACTAATCGCACACTGACACTCCCGGATAACACACCCATTCACTAATCACACAGTCACACTCCCGGATAACACACTCATTCACTAATCGCACACTGACACTCCCGGATAACACACGCATTAACTAATCGCACACTCACACTCCTGGATAACACACTCATTCACTAATCACACACACACACTCCCGGATAACACACCCATTCACTAATCACACGCTCACGCTCCTGGATAACACACCCATTCACTAATCACACGCTCACGCTCCCGGATAACACACCCATTCACTAATCACACACTCACACTCCCAGATAACACACGCAATAACTAATCGCACACTCACACTCCCGGATAACACACTCATTCACTAATCGCACACTCACACTTCCGGATAACAGACTCATTGACTAATCGCACACTGACACTCCCGGATAACACACCCATTCACTAATCAATCAGTCACACCGCCAGATAACACACCCATTCACTAATCACACACTCACACGCCCGGATAACACACGCATTCACTAATCGCACACTCACACACTCAGATGACACACCCATTCACTAATCACACACTCACACTCCCGGATAACACACCCATCCACTAATCAAACACTCACACACTCAGATGACACACCCATTCACTAATCACACACTCACACTCCCGGATAACACACCCATTCACTAATAACACACTCATAAATCACACAAAACACACCCATTAACTAATCGCACACTCACACTCCTGGATAACACACCCATTCACTAATCACACACTCACACTCCCGGATAACACACCCATTCCCGAATCACACACTCATAAATCACACAAAACACAGCCATTAACTAATCGCACACTCACACTCCTGGATAACACACCCATTCACTAATCACACACTCACACTCCCGGATAACACACCCATTCCCGAATCACACACTCACACTCACACAAAACACACCCATTAACTAATCGCACACTCACACTCCTGGATAACACACCCATCCACTAATCACACACTAACACTCCTGGATAACACACCCATTCACTAATCACACATTCACACTCCCGGATAACACACCCATTCACTAATCACACACTCACACTCACGGAGAACACACCCATTCACTAATCACACAGTCACACTGCCAGATAACACACCCATTCACTAATCACACACTCACTCTCACGGATAACACACTCATTCACTAATCGCACACTCTCACTCCCGGATAACACACTGATTCACTAATCGCACACTCACACTACCGGATAACACACCCATTCATTAATCAGACACTCACGCTCCCGGATAACACACCCATTCACTAATCAGACACTCACACTCCCGGATAACACACCCATTCACTAATCACACACTCACACTCCCAGATAACACACCCATTGACTAATCACACACTCACACTCCCGGATAACACCCCCAATAACTAATCACACACTCACACTCACGGATAACACACCCATTCACTAATCACACATTCACACTACCGGATAACACACGCATTCACTAATCGCACACTGACACTCCCGGATAACACACTCATTCACTATAACACCGTCACACTGCCAGATAACACACCCATTCACTAATCACACACTCACACTCCCGGAAAACACACGCATTCACTAATCGCACACTCACACTCCCGGATAACACACTCATTCACTAATCGCACACTCACACACCCGGATAACACACTCATTCACTAATCGCACACTGACACTCCCGGATAACACACCCATTCACTAATCACACAGTCACACTCCCGGATAACACACTCATTCACTAATCGCACACTGACACTCCCGGATAAGACACGCATTAACTAATCGCACACTCACACTCCTGGATAACACACTCATTCACTAATCACACACACACACTCCCGGATAACACACCCATTCACTAATCACACGCTCACGCTCCTGGATAACACACCCATTCACTAATCACACGCTCAGGCTCCCGGATAACACACCCATTCACTAATCACACACTCACACTCCCAGATAACACACGCATTAACTAATCGCACACTCACACTCCCGGATAACACACTCATTCACTAATCGCACACTCACACTTCCGGATAACAGACTCATTCACTAATCGCACACTGACACTCCCGGATAACACACCCATTCACTAATCACACAGTCACACTGCCAGATAACACACCCATTCACTAATCACACACTCACACGCCCGGATAACACACGCATTCACTAATCGCACACTCACACACTCAGATGACACACCCATTCACTAATCACACACTCACACTCCCGGATAACACACCCATCCACTAATCAAACACTCACACACTCAGATGACACACCCATTCACTAATCACACACTCACACTCCCGGATAACACACCCATTCACTAATCACACACTCATAAATCACACAAAACACACCCATTAACTAATCGCACACTCACACTCCTGGATAACACACCCATTCACTAATCACACACTCACACTCCCGGATAACACACCCATTCCCGAAACACACACTCATAAATCACACAAAACACACCCATTAACTAATCGCACACTCACACTCCTGGATAACACACCCATTCACTAATCACACACTCACACTCCCGGATAACACACCCATTCCCGAATCACACACTCACACTCACACAAAACACACCCATTAACTAATCGCACACTCACACTCCTGGATAACACACCCATCCACTAATCACACCCTCACACTCCCGGATAACACACCCATTCACTAATCACACATTCACACTCCCGGATAACACACCCATTCACTAATCACACACTCACACTCACGGAGAACACACCCATTCACTAATCACACAGTCACACTGCCAGATAACACACCCATTCACTAATCACACACTCACTCTCACGGATAACACACTCATTCACTAATCGCACACTCTCACTCCAGGATAACACACTGATTCACTAATCGCACACTCACACTACCGGATAACACACCCATTCACTAATCACACACTCACACACCCGGATAGCACACCCATCCACTAATCACACACTCACACTCCCGGATAACACACCCATTCATTAATCAGACACTCACGCTCCCGGATAACACACCCATTCACTAATCACACACTCACACTCCCGGATAACACACCCATTCACTAATCACACACTCACATTCCCAGATAACACACCCATTCACTAATCACACACTCACACTCCCGGATAACACCCCCAATAACTAATCACACACTCACACTCACGGATAACACACCCATTCACTAATCACACACTCACACTCCCGGATAACACACCCATTCACTAATCACACACTCACACTCATGGATAACACACCCATTCACTAATCACACACTCACACTCCCGGATAACACACCCATTCCCGAATCACACTCTCACACTCACACAAAACACATCCATTAACTAATCGCACACTCACACTCCTGGATAACACACCCATCCACTAATCACACACTAACACTCCTGGATAACACACCCATTCACTAATCACACATTCACACTCCCGGATAACACACCCATTCACTAATCACACACTCACACTCACGGAGAACACACCCATTCACTAATCACACAGTCACACTGCCAGATAACACACCCATTCACTAATCACACACTCACACTCCCGGATAACACACTCATTCACTAATCGAACACTCTCACTCCCGGATAACACACTCATTCACTAATCGCACACTCACACTACCGGATAACACACCCATTCACTAATCACACACTCACACTCCCAGATAACACACCCATTCACTAATCACACACTCACACTCCCGGATAACACACCCAATAACTAATCACACACTCACACTCACGGATAACACACCCATTCACTAATCAGACACTCACACTCCCGGATAACACACCCATTCACTAATCAGACACTCACGCTCCCGGATAACACACCCATTCACTAATCACACACTCACACTCCCGGATAACACACTCATTAACTATTGACACACACACACTCACAGATAACACACCCATTCACTAATCGCACACTCACATTCCCGAATAACACACCCATTCACTAATCACACAGTCACACTGCCAGATAACACACCCATTCACTCATCACACACTCACACTCCCGGATAACACACTCATTCACTAATCGCACACTCACACTCCCGGATAACACACTCATTCACTAATCGCACACTCACACTCCCGGATAACACACCCATCCACTAATCACACCCTCACACTACCGGATAACACGCCCATTCTCTAATCGCAGGCTCACACTCACGGATAACACACCCATTCACTAATCACACACTCACACTCCCGGATAACACACTCATTAACTAATGACACACACACACTCACAGATAACACACCCATCCACTAATCACACACTCACACTCCCGGAAAACACACCCATCCACTAATCAAACACTTGCACACTCAGATGACACACCCATTCATTAATCACACACTCACACTCCCGGATAACACACCCATTCACTAATCGCACACTCACACTCCCGGATAACACACCCATTCACTAATCGCACACTCACACTCCCGGATAACACACTCATTCACTAATCGCACACTGACACTCCCGGATAACACACCCATTCACTAATCACACAGTCACACTGCCAGATAACACACCCATTCACTAATCACACACTCACACTACCGGATAACACACGCTTTCACTAATCGCACACTCACACTCCCGGATAACACAGTCATTCACTAATCGCACACTGACACTCCCGGATAACACACTCATTCACTATAACACCGCCACACTGCCAGATAACACACCCATTCACTAATCACACACTCACACTCCCGGATAACACACGCATTCACTAATCGCACACTCACACTCCCGGATAACACACTCATTCACTAATCACACACTCACACACCCGGATAACACACTCATTCACTAATCGCACACTGACACTCCCGGATAACACACCCATTCACTAATCACACAGTCACACTCCCGGATAACACACTCATTCACTAATCGCACACTGACACTCCCGGATAACACATGCATTAACTAATCGCACACTCACACTCCCGGATAACACACTCATTCACTAATCACACACACACACTCCCAGATAACACACCCATTCACTAATCACACGCTCACGCTCCCGGATAACACACCCATTCACTAATCACACACTCACACATTCCGGATAACACAGGCATTAACTAATCGCACACTCACACTCCCGGATAACACACTCATTCACTAATCGCACACTCACACTTCCGGATAACAGACTCATTCACTAATCGCACACTGACACTCCCGGATAACACACCCATTCACTAATCACACAGTCACACTGCCAGATAACACACCCATTCACTAATCACACACTCACACGCCCGGATAACACACGCATTCACTAATCGCACACTCACACACTCAGATGACACACCCATTCACTAATCACACACTCACACTCCCGGATAACACACCCATCCACTAATCAAACACTCACACACTCAGATGACACACCCATTCACTAATCACACACTCACACTCCCGGATAACACACCTATTCACTAATCACTCACGCCCGGATAACACACGCATTCACTAATCGCACACTCACACACTCAGATGACACACCCATTCACTAATCACACACTCACACTCCCGGATAACACACCCATCCACTAATCAAACACTCACACACTCAGATGACACACCCATTCACTAATCACACACTCACACTCCCGGATAACACACCCATTCACTAATCACACACTCACACTCCCGGATAACACACCCAATAACTGATCACACACTCACACTCACGGATAACACACCCATTCACTAATCACACACTCACGCTCCCGGATAACACACCCATTCACTAATCACACACTCACACTCCCGGGTAACGCACCCATTCACTAATCACACACTCACACTCACGGATAACACACCCATTCCCGAATCACACACTCACACTCACACAAAACACACCCATTAACTAATCGCACACTCACACTCCTGGATAACACACCCATCCACTAATCACACACTAACACTCCTGGATAACACACCCATTCACTAATCACTCATTCACACTCCCGGATAACACACCCATTCACTAATCACACACTCACACTCACGGATAACACACCCATTCACTAATCACACAGTCACACTGCCAGATAACACACCCATTCACTAATCACACACTCACACTCCCGGATAACACACTCATTCACTAATCGCACACTCTCACTCCCTGATAACACACTCATTCACTAATCGCACACTCACACTACCGGATAACACACCCATTCACTAATCACACACTCACACTCCCAGATAACACACCCATTCACTAATCACACACTCACACTCCCGGATAACACACCCATTCACTAATCAGACACTCACACTCCCGGATAACACACTCATTCACTAATCACACACTCACACTCCCAGATAACACACCCATTAACTAATGACACACACACACTCACAGATAACACACCCATTCACTAATCGCACACTCACATTCCCGGATAACACACCCATTCACTAATCACACAGTCACACTGCCAGATAACACACCCATTCACTAATCACACATTCACACTCCCGGATAACACACTCATTCACTAATCGCACACTGACACTCCCGAATAACACACCCATCCACTAATCACACCCTCACACTCCCGGATAACACGCCCATTCTCTAATTGCACGCTCACACTCACGGATAACACACCCATTCACTAATCACACAGTCACACTCACACAAAACACACCCATTAACTTATCACACACTCACAGTCCCGGATAACACACCCATTCACTAATCACACACTCACACTCCCCGATAACACACCCATTCACTAATCGCACACTCACACTCCCGGATAACACACCCATTCACTAATCCCACGCTCACACTCCCGGATACCACACTCATTCACTAATCGCACACTCACACTCCCGGATAACACACTCATTCACTAATCGCACACTGACACTCCCGGATAACACACCCATTCACTAATCACACAATCACACTGCCAGATAACACACCCATTCACTAATTGCACACTCACACTCCCGGATAACACACTCATTCACTAATCGCACACTGACACTCCCGGATAACACACTCATTCACTATAACACAGTCACACTGCCAGATAACACACCCATTCACTAATCACACACTCACACTCCCGGATAACACACCCATTCACTAATCACACAGTCACACTGCCAGATAACACACCCATTCACTCATCACACACTCACACTCCCGGATAACACACTCATTCACTAATCGCACACTCACACTGCCGGATAACACACTCATTCACTAATCGCACACTGACACTCCCGAATAACACACCCATCCACTAATCACACCCTCACACTCCCGGATAACACGCCCATTGTCTAATCGCAGGCTCACACTCACGGATAACACACCCATTCACTAATCACTCACTCACACTCCCGGATAACACACTCATTAACTAATGACACACACACACTCACAGATAACACACCCATTCACTAATCGCACACTCACACTCCCGGATAACACACCCATCCACTAATCAAACACTCGCACACTCAGATGACACACCCATTCACTAATCACACACTCACACTCCCGGATAACACACCCATTCACTAATCGCACACTCACACTCCCGGATAACACACCCATTCACTAATCGCACACTCACACTCCCGGATAACACACTCATTCTCTAATCGCACACTGACACTCCCGGATAACACACCCATTCACTATAACACAGTCACACTGCCAGATAACACACCCATTCACTAATCACACACTCACACTCCCGGATGATACACGCATTCACTAATCGCACACTCACACTCCCGGATAACACACTCATTCACTAATCACACACTCACACACCCGGATAACACACGCATTAACTAATCGCACACTCACACTCCCAGATAACACACCCATTCACTAATCACACACTCACACGCCCGGATAACACACCCATTCACTAATCACACACTCACACTCCCAGATAACACACCCATTCACTAATCACACACTCACACTCCTGGATAACACACCCATCCACTAATCACACACTCACACACCCGGATAGCACACCCATCCACTAATCACACACTCACACTCCCGGATAACACACCCATCCACTAATGACACACTCACACACTCAGATGACACACCCATTCACTAATCACACACTCACACTCGCGGATAACACACCTATTCACTAATCACACACTCACACTCCCAGATAACACACCCATTCACTAATCACACACTCACACTCCCGGATAACACCCCCAAGAACTAATCACACACTCACACTCACGGATAACACACCCATTCACTAATCACACACTCACACTCCCGGATAACACACCCATTCACTAATCACACACTCACACTCCCGGTTAACACACCCAATAACTAATCACACACTCACACTCACGGATAACACACCCATTCACTAATCACACACTCACACTCCCGGATAACACACCCATTCCCGAATCACGCACTCACACTCACACAAAACACACCCATTAGCTAATCGCACACTCACACTCCTGGATAACACACCCATCCACTAATCACACACTAACACTCCTGGATAACACACCCATTCACTAATCACACATTCACACTCCCGGATAACACACCCATTCACTAATCACACACTCACACTCACGGATAACACACCCATTCACTAATCACACAGTCACACTGCCAGATAACACACCCAATCACTAATCACACACTCACACTCCCGGATAACACACTCATTCACTAATCGCACACTCTCACTCCTGGATAACACACTCATTCACTAATCGCACACTCACACTACCGGATAACACGCCCATTCACTAATCACACACTCACACTCCCGGATAACACACCCAATAACTAATCACACACTCACACTCACGGATAACACACCCATTCACTAATCAGACACTCACACTCCCGGATAACACACCCATTCACTAATCAGACACTCACGCTCCCGGATAACACACCCATTCACTAATCACACACTCACACTCCCGGATAACACACTCATTAACTAATGACACACACACACTCACAGATAACACACCCATTCACTAATCGCACACTCACATTCCCGGATAACACACCCATTCACTAATCACACAGTCACACTGCCAGATAACACACCCATTCACTCATCACACACTCACACTCCCGGATAACACACTCATTCACTAATCGCACACTCACACTCCCGGATAACACACTCATTCACTAATCGCACACTGACACTCCCGAATAACACACCCATCCACTAATCACACCCTCACACTCCCGGATAACACGCCCATTCTCTAATCGCAGGCTCACACTCACGGATAACACACCCATTCACTAATCACACACTCACACTCCCAGATAACACACTCATTAACTAATGACACACACACACTCACAGATAACACACCCATTCACTAATCGCACACTCACACTCCCGGATAACACACCCATCCACTAATCAAACACTCGCACACTCAGATGACACACCCATTCACTAATCACACAGTCACACTGCCAGATAACACACCCATTCACTAATCGCACATTCACACTCCCGGATAACACACCCATTCACTAATCGCACACTCACACTCCCGGATAACACACTCATTCACTAATCGCACACTGACACTCCCGGATAACACACCCATTCACTAATCACACACTCACACTACCGGATAACACACGCATTCACTAATCGCACACTGACACTCCCGGATAACACAGTCATTCACTATAACACAGTCACACTGCCAGATAACACACCCATTCACTAATCACACACTCACACTCCCGGATAACACACGCATTCACTAATCGCACACTCACACTCCCGGATAACACACTCATTCACTAATCACACACTCACACACCCGGATAACACACTCATTCACTAATCGCACACTGACACTCCCGGATAACACACCCATTCACTAATCACACAGTCACACTCCCGGATAACACACTCATTCACTAATCGCACACTGACACTCCCGGATAACACACGCATTAACTAATCGCACACTCACACTCCCGGATAACACACTCATTCACTAATCACACACACACACTCCCGGATAACACACCCATTCACTAATCACAAGCTCACGCTCCCGGATAACACACCCATTCACTAATCACACGCTCACGCTCCCGGATAACACACCCATTCACTAATCACACACTCACACTCCCGGATAACACACGCATTAACTAATCGCACACTCACACTCCCGGATAACACACCCATCCACTAATCACACACTCACACTTCCGGATAACAGACTCATTCACTAATCGCACACTGACACTCCCGGATAACACACCCATTCACTAATCACACAGTTACACTGCCAGATAACACACCCATTCACTAATCACACACTCACACGCCCGGATAACACACGCATTCACTAATCGCACACTCACACACTCAGATGACACACCCATTCACTAATCACACACTCACACTCCCGGATAACACACCCATCCACTAATCAAACACTCACACACTCAGATGACACACCCATTCACTAATCACACACTCACACTCCCGGATAACACACCCAATAACTGATCACACACTCACACTCACGGATAACACACCCATTCACTAATCACACACTCACGCTCCCGGATAACACACCCATTCACTAATCACACACTCACACTCCCGGATAATGCACCCATTCCCAAATCACACACTCATACTCACACAAAACACACCCATTAACTAATCGCACACTCACACTCCTGGATAACACACCCATTCACTAATCACACACTAACACTCCCGGATAACACACCCATTCCCGAATCACACACTCACACTCACACAAAACACACCCATTAACTAATCGCACACTCACACTCCTGGATAACACACCCATCCACTAATCACACACTAACACTCCTGGATAACACACCCATTCACTAATCACACATTCACACTCCCGGATAACACACCCATTCACTAATCACACACTCACACTCACGGATAACACACCCATTCACTAATCACACAGTCACACTGCCAGATAACACACCCATTTACTAATCACACACTCACACTCCCGGATAACACACTCATTCACTAATCGCACACTCTCACTCCCGGATAACACACAGATTCACTAATCGCACACTCACACTACCGGATAACACACCCATTCACTAATCACACACTCACACTCCCGAATAACACACCCATTCACTAATCACACACTCACACTCCCGGTTAACACACCCAATAACTAATCACACACTCACACTCACGGATAACACACCCATTCACTAATCACACACTCACACTCCCGGATAACACACCCATTCCCGAATCACACAGTCACACTCACACAAAACACACCCATTAACTAATCACACACTCACACTCCTGGAAAACACACCCATCCACAAATCACACACTAACACTCCTGGATAACACACCCATTCACTAATCACACATTCACACTCCCGGATAACACACCCATTCACTAATCACACACTCACACTCCTGGAAAACACACCCATCCACAAATCACACACTAACACTCCCGGATAACACACCCATTCCCGAATCACACACTCACACTCACACAAAACACACCCATTAACTAATCGCACACTCACACTCCTGGATAACACACCCATCCACTAATCACACACTAACACTCCTGGATTGCACACCCATTCACTAATCACACATTCACACTCCCGGATAACACACCCATTCACAAATCACACAATCACACTCCCGGATAACACACCCATTCCCGAATCACACACTCACACTCACACAAAACACACCCATTAACTAATCGCACACTCACACTCCTGGATAACACACCCATCCACTAATCACACACACACACTCCCGTATAATACACCCATTCACTACTCACACACTCACACTCACGGATAACACACCCATTCACTAATCACACAGTCACACTGCCAGATAACACACCCATTCACTAATCACACACTCACACTCCCGGATAACACACTCATTCACTAATCGCACACTCACACTACCGGATAACACACCCATTCACTAATCACACACTCACACTCCCAGATAACACACCCATTCACTAATCACACAGTCACACTGCCAGATAACACACTCATTCACGAATCACACGCTCACGCTCCTGGATAACACACCCATCCACTAATCACACACTCACAATCCCGGATAACACACTCATTAACTAATGACACACACACACTCACAGATAACACACCCATTCACTAATCGCACACTCACATTCCCGGATAACACACACATTCACTAATCACACACTCACACTCCCAGATAACACACCCATTCACTCATCACACACTCACACTCCCGGATAACACACTCATTCACTAATCGCACACTCACACTCCCGGATAACACACTCATTCACTAATCGCACACTGACACTCCCGAATAACACACCCATCCACTAATCACACCCTCACACTCCCGGATAACACGCCCATTCTCTAATCGCAGGCTCACACTCACGGATAACACACCCATTCACTAATCACACACTCACACTCCCGGATAACACACTCATTAACTAATGACACACACACACTCAGATAACACACCCATTCACTAATCGCACACTCACACTCCCGGATAACACACCCATTCACTAATCGCACACTCGCACTCCCGGATAACACACGCATTCGCTAATCGCATACTGACACTCCCGGATAACACACCCATTCACTAATCTCACGCTCACGCTCCCGGATAACACACCCATTCACTAATCACACGCTCACGCTCCGGAATAACACACCCATTCACTAATCACACACTCACACTCCCGGATAACACACGCATTAACTAATCGCACACTCACACTCCCGGATAACACACCCATCCACTAATCACACACTCAGACTTCCGGATAACAGACTCATTCACTAATCGCACACTGACAATCCCGGATAACACACCCATTCACTAATCACACAGTCACACTGCCAGATAACACACCCATTCACTAATCACACACTCACACGCCCGGATAACACACCCATTCACTAATCGCACACTCACACTCACACAAAACACACCCATTAACTAATCGCACACTCACACTCCTGGATAACACACCCATCCACTAATCACACACTAACACTCCTGGATAACACACCCATTCACTAATCACACACTCACACTCATGGATAACACACCCATTCACTCATCACACAGTCACACTGCCAGATAACACACCCATTCACTAATCACACACTCACACTCCCGGATAACACACTCATTCACTAATCGCACACTCTCACTCCTGGATAACACAGTCATTCACTAATCGCACACTCACACTACCGGATAACACACCCATTCACTAATCACACACTCACACTCCCAGATAACACACCCATTCACTAATCACACACTCACACTCCCGGATAACACACCCAATAACTAATCACACACTCACACTCACGGATAACACACCCATTCACTAATCAGACACTCACACTCCCGGATAACACACCCATTCACTAATCAGACACTCACGCTCCCGGATAACACACCCATTCACTAATCACACACTCACACTCCCGGATAACACACTCATTAACTAATGACACACACACACTCACAGATAACACACCCATTCACTAATCGCACACTCACATTCCCGGATAACACACCCATTCACTAATCACACACTCACACTCCCAGATAACACACCCATTCACTCATCACACACTCACACTCCCGGATAACACACTCATTCACTAATCGCACACTCACACTCCCGGATAACACACTCATTCACTAATCGCACACTGACACTCCCGAATAACACACCCATCCACTAATCACACCCTCACACTCCCGGATAACACGCCCATTCTCTCATCGCAGGCTCACACTCACGGATAACACACCCATTCACTAATCACTCACTCACACTCCCGGATAACACACTCATTAACTAATGACACACACACACTCACAGATAACACACCCATTCACTAATCGCACACTCACACTCCCGGATAACACACCCATCCACTAATCAAACACTCGCACACTCAGATGACACACCCATTCGCTAATCGCACACTGACACTCCCGGATAACACACCCATTCACTAATCGCACACTCACACTCCCGGATAATATACTCATTCACTATAACACAGTCACTATGCCAGATAACACACCCATTCACTAATCACACACTCACACTCCCGGATAACACACGCATTCATTAATCGCACACTCACACTCCCGGATAACACACTCATTCACTAATCACACACTCACACAACCGGATAACACACTCATTCACTAGTCGCACACTGACACTCCCGGACAACATACCCATTCACTAATCACACAGTCACACTCCCGGATAACACACTCATTCACTAATCGCACACTGACACTCCCGGATAAAACACGCATTAACTAATCGCACACTCACACTCCCGGATAACACACTCATTCACTAATCACACACACACACTCCCGGATAACACACCCATTCACTAATCTCACGCTCACGCTCCCGGATAACACACCCATTCACTAATCACACGCTCACGCTCCCGGATAACACACTCATTAACTAATGACACACACACACTCACAGATAACACACCCATTCACTAATCGCACACTCACATTCCCGGATAACACACCCATTCACTAATCACACAGTCACACTCCCAGATAACACACCCATTCACTCATCACACACTCACACTCCCGGATAACACACTCATTCACTAATCGCACACTCACACTCCCGGATAACACACTCATTCACTAATCACACACTCACACGCCCGGATAACACACTCATTCACTAATCACACACTCACACACTCGGGTAACACACTCATTCACTAATCGCAAACTGATACTCCTGGATAACACACCCATTCACTAATCACACAGTCACACTCCCGGATACCACACTCATTCACTAATCGCACACTGACACTCCCGGATAACACACGCATTAACTAATCACACAGTCACACTCCCGGATAACACACCCATTCACTAATCACACACTCACACTCCCGGATAACACACCCATTCACTAATCACACACTCACACTCCCGGATAACACACTCATTCACTAATCGCACACTCTCACTCCCGGATAGCACACTTATTCACTAATCGCACACTGACACTACCGGATAACACACCCATTCACTAATCACACACTCACACTCCCGGATAACACACCCATTCACTAATCACACACTCACACTCACACAAAACACACCCATTAACTAATCGCACACTCACAATCCTGGATAACACACCCATCCACTAATCACACACTCACACTCACGGATAATACACCCATTCACTAATCACACAGTCACACTGCCAGATAACACACCCATTCACTAATCACACACTCACACTCACGGATAACACACCCATTCACTAATCACACACTCACACTCCCGGATAACACACCCATTCCCGAATCACGCACTCACACTCACACAAAACACACCCATTAGCTAATCGCACACTCACACTCCTGGATAACACACCCATCCACTAATCACACACTAACACTCCTGGATAACACACCCATTCACTAATCACACATTCACACTCCCGGATAACACACCCATTCACTAATCACACACTCACACTCACGGATAACACACCCATTCACTAATCACACAGTCACACTGCCAGATAACACACCCAATCACTAATCACACACTCACACTCCCGGATAACACACTCATTCACTAATCGCACACTCTCACTCCTGGATAACACACTCATTCACTAATCGCACACTCACACTACCGGATAACACGCCCATTCACTAATCACACACTCACACTCCCGGATAACACACCCAATAACTAATCACACACTCACACTCACGGATAACACACCCATTCACTAATCAGACACTCACACTCCCGGATAACACACCCATTCACTAATCAGACACTCACGCTCCCGGATAACACACCCATTCACTAATCACACACTCACACTCCCGGATAACACACTCATTAACTAATGACACACACACACTCACAGATAACACACCCATTCACTAATCGCACACTCACATTCCCGGATAACACACCCATTCACTAATCACACAGTCACACTGCCAGATAACACACCCATTCACTCATCACACACTCACACTCCCGGATAACACACTCATTCACTAATCGCACACTCACACTCCCGGATAACACACTCATTCACTAATCGCACACTGACACTCCCGAATAACACACCCATCCACTAATCACACCCTCACACTCCCGGATAACACGCCCATTCTCTAATCGCAGGCTCACACTCACGGATAACACACCCATTCACTAATCACACACTCACACTCCCAGATAACACACTCATTAACTAATGACACACACACACTCACAGATAACACACCCATTCACTAATCGCACACTCACACTCCCGGATAACACACCCATCCACTAATCAAACACTCGCACACTCAGATGACACACCCATTCACTAATCACACAGTCACACTGCCAGATAACACACCCATTCACTAATCGCACATTCACACTCCCGGATAACACACCCATTCACTAATCGCACACTCACACTCCCGGATAACACACTCATTCACTAATCGCACACTGACACTCCCGGATAACACACCCATTCACTAATCACACACTCACACTACCGGATAACACACGCATTCACTAATCGCACACTGACACTCCCGGATAACACAGTCATTCACTATAACACAGTCACACTGCCAGATAACACACCCATTCACTAATCACACACTCACACTCCCGGATAACACACGCATTCACTAATCGCACACTCACACTCCCGGATAACACACTCATTCACTAATCACACACTCACACACCCGGATAACACACTCATTCACTAATCGCACACTGACACTCCCGGATAACACACCCATTCACTAATCACACAGTCACACTCCCGGATAACACACTCATTCACTAATCGCACACTGACACTCCCGGATAACACACGCATTAACTAATCGCACACTCACACTCCCGGATAACACACTCATTCACTAATCACACACACACACTCCCGGATAACACACCCATTCACTAATCACAAGCTCACGCTCCCGGATAACACACCCATTCACTAATCGCACACTCACACTCCCGGATAACACACTCATTCACTAATCACACACTCACACTCCCGGATAACACACCCATTCACTAATCACACACTCACACTCCCGGATAACACACGCATTAACTAATCGCACACTCACACTCCCGGATAACACACCCATCCACTAATCACACACTCACACTTCCGGATAACAGACTCATTCACTAATCGCACACTGACACTCCCGGATAACACACCCATTCACTAATCACACAGTTACACTGCCAGATAACACACCCATTCACTAATCACACACTCACACGCCCGGATAACACACGCATTCACTAATCGCACACTCACACACTCAGATGACACACCCATTCACTAATCACACACTCACACTCCCGGATAACACACCCATCCACTAATCAAACACTCACACACTCAGATGACACACCCATTCACTAATCACACACTCACACTCCCGGATAACACACCCAATAACTGATCACACACTCACACTCACGGATAACACACCCATTCACTAATCACACACTCACGCTCCCGGATAACACACCCATTCACTAATCACACACTCACACTCCCGGATAATGCACCCATTCCCAAATCACACACTCATACTCACACAAAACACACCCATTAACTAATCGCACACTCACACTCCTGGATAACACACCCATTCACTAATCACACACTAACACTCCCGGATAACACACCCATTCCCGAATCACACACTCACACTCACACAAAACACACCCATTAACTAATCGCACACTCACACTCCTGGATAACACACCCATCCACTAATCACACACTAACACTCCCGGATAACACACCCATTCACTAATCACACATTCACACTCCCGGATAACACACCCATTCACTAATCACACACTCACACTCACGGATAACACACCCATTCACTAATCACACAGTCACACTGCCAGATAACACACCCATTTACTAATCACACACTCACACTCCCGGATAACACACTCATTCACTAATCGCACACTCTCACTCCCGGATAACACACAGATTCACTAATCGCACACTCACACTACCGGATAACACACCCATTCACTAATCACACACTCACACTCCCGAATAACACACCCATTCACTAATCACACACTCACACTCCCGGTTAACACACCCAATAACTAATCACACACTCACACTCACGGATAACACACCCATTCACTAATCACACACTCACACTCCCGGATAACACACCCATTCCCGAATCACACAGTCACACTCACACAAAACACACCCATTAACTAATCACACACTCACACTCCTGGAAAACACACCCATCCACAAATCACACACTAACACTCCTGGATAACACACCCATTCACTAATCACACATTCACACTCCCGGATAACACACCCATTCACTAATCACACACTCACACTCCTGGAAAACACACCCATCCACAAATCACACACTAACACTCCCGGATAACACACCCATTCCCGAATCACACACTCACACTCACACAAAACACACCCATTAACTAATCGCACACTCACACTCCTGGATAACACACCCATCCACTAATCACACACTAACACTCCTGGATTGCACACCCATTCACTAATCACACATTCACACTCCCGGATAACACACCCATTCACAAATCACACAATCACACTCCCGGATAACACACCCATTCCCGAATCACACACTCACACTCACACAAAACACACCCATTAACTAATCGCACACTCACACTCCTGGATAACACACCCATCCACTAATCACACACACACACTCCCGTATAATACACCCATTCACTACTCACACACTCACACTCACGGATAACACACCCATTCACTAATCACACAGTCACACTGCCAGATAACACACCCATTCACTAATCACACACTCACACTCCCGGATAACACACTCATTCACTAATCGCACACTCACACTACCGGATAACACACCCATTCACTAATCACACACTCACACTCCCAGATAACACACCCATTCACTAATCACACAGTCACACTGCCAGATAACACACTCATTCACGAATCACACGCTCACGCTCCTGGATAACACACCCATCCACTAATCACACACTCACAATCCCGGATAACACACTCATTAACTAATGACACACACACACTCACAGATAACACACCCATTCACTAATCGCACACTCACATTCCCGGATAACACACACATTCACTAATCACACACTCACACTCCCAGATAACACACCCATTCACTCATCACACACTCACACTCCCGGATAACACACTCATTCACTAATCGCACACTCACACTCCCGGATAACACACTCATTCACTAATCGCACACTGACACTCCCGAATAACACACCCATCCACTAATCACACCCTCACACTCCCGGATAACACGCCCATTCTCTAATCGCAGGCTCACACTCACGGATAACACACCCATTCACTAATCACACACTCACACTCCCGGATAACACACTCATTAACTAATGACACACACACACTCAGATAACACACCCATTCACTAATCGCACACTCACACTCCCGGATAACACACCCATTCACTAATCGCACACTCGCACTCCCGGATAACACACGCATTCGCTAATCGCATACTGACACTCCCGGATAACACACCCATTCACTAATCTCACGCTCACGCTCCCGGATAACACACCCATTCACTAATCACACGCTCACGCTCCGGAATAACACACCCATTCACTAATCACACACTCACACTCCCGGATAACACACGCATTAACTAATCGCACACTCACACTCCCGGATAACACACCCATCCACTAATCACACACTCAGACTTCCGGATAACAGACTCATTCACTAATCGCACACTGACAATCCCGGATAACACACCCATTCACTAATCACACAGTCACACTGCCAGATAACACACCCATTCACTAATCACACACTCACACGCCCGGATAACACACCCATTCACTAATCGCACACTCACACTCACACAAAACACACCCATTAACTAATCGCACACTCACACTCCTGGATAACACACCCATCCACTAATCACACACTAACACTCCTGGATAACACACCCATTCACTAATCACACACTCACACTCATGGATAACACACCCATTCACTCATCACACAGTCACACTGCCAGATAACACACCCATTCACTAATCACACACTCACACTCCCGGATAACACACTCATTCACTAATCGCACACTCTCACTCCTGGATAACACAGTCATTCACTAATCGCACACTCACACTACCGGATAACACACCCATTCACTAATCACACACTCACACTCCCAGATAACACACCCATTCACTAATCACACACTCACACTCCCGGATAACACACCCAATAACTAATCACACACTCACACTCACGGATAACACACCCATTCACTAATCAGACACTCACACTCCCGGATAACACACCCATTCACTAATCAGACACTCACGCTCCCGGATAACACACCCATTCACTAATCACACACTCACACTCCTGGATAACACACTCATTAACTAATGACACACACACACTCACAGATAACACACCCATTCACTAATCGCACACTCACATTCCCGGATAACACACCCATTCACTAATCACACACTCACACTCCCAGATAACACACCCATTCACTCATCACACACTCACACTCCCGGATAACACACTCATTCACTAATCGCACACTCACACTCCCGGATAACACACTCATTCACTAATCGCACACTGACACTCCCGAATAACACACCCATCCACTAATCACACCCTCACACTCCCGGATAACACGCCCATTCTCTCATCGCAGGCTCACACTCACGGATAACACACCCATTCACTAATCACTCACTCACACTCCCGGATAACACACTCATTAACTAATGACACACACACACTCACAGATAACACACCCATTCACTAATCGCACACTCACACTCCCGGATAACACACCCATCCACTAATCAAACACTCGCACACTCAGATGACACACCCATTCGCTAATCGCACACTGACACTCCCGGATAACACACCCATTCACTAATCGCACACTCACACTCCCGGATAATATACTCATTCACTATAACACAGTCACTATGCCAGATAACACACCCATTCACTAATCACACACTCACACTCCCGGATAACACACGCATTCATTAATCGCACACTCACACTCCCGGATAACACACTCATTCACTAATCACACACTCACACAACCGGATAACACACTCATTCACTAGTCGCACACTGACACTCCCGGACAACATACCCATTCACTAATCACACAGTCACACTCCCGGATAACACACTCATTCACTAATCGCACACTGACACTCCCGGATAAAACACGCATTAACTAATCGCACACTCACACTCCCGGATAACACACTCATTCACTAATCACACACACACACTCCCGGATAACACACCCATTCACTAATCTCACGCTCACGCTCCCGGATAACACACCCATTCACTAATCACACGCTCACGCTCCCGGATAACACACTCATTAACTAATGACACACACACACTCACAGATAACACACCCATTCACTAATCGCACACTCACATTCCCGGATAACACACCCATTCACTAATCACACAGTCACACTCCCAGATAACACACCCATTCACTCATCACACACTCACACTCCCGGATAACACACTCATTCACTAATCGCACACTCACACTCCCGGATAACACACTCATTCACTAATCACACACTCACACGCCCGGATAACACACTCATTCACTAATCACACACTCACACACTCGGGTAACACACTCATTCACTAATCGCACACTGATACTCCTGGATAACACACCCATTCACTAATCACACAGTCACACTCCCGGATACCACACTCATTCACTAATCGCACACTGACACTCCCGGATAACACACGCATTAACTAATCACACAGTCACACTCCCGGATAACACACCCATTCACTAATCACACACTCACACTCCCGGATAACACACCCATTCACTAATCACACACTCACACTCCCGGATAACACACTCATTCACTAATCGCACACTCTCACTCCCGGATAGCACACTTATTCACTAATCGCACACTGACACTACCGGATAACACACCCATTCACTAATCACACACTCACACTCCCGGATAACACACCCATTCACTAATCACACACTCACACTCACACAAAACACACCCATTAACTAATCGCACACTCACAATCCTGGATAACACACCCATCCACTAATCACACACTCACACTCCCGGATAACACACCCATTCACTCATCACACATTCACACTCCCAGATAACACACCCATTCACTAATCACACACTCACACTCACGGATAATACACCCATTCACTAATCACACAGTCACACTGCCAGATAACACACCCATTCACTAATCACACACTCACACTCCCGGATAACACACTCATTCACTAATCGCACACTCTCACTCCAGGATAGCACACTTATTCACTAATCGCACACTGACACTCCCGGATAACACACCCATTCACTAATTACACATTCACACTCCCGGATAACACACTCATTCACTAATCGCACACTGACACTCCCGGATAACACACGCATTAACTAATCGCACACTCACACTCCCGGATAACACACTCATTCACTAATCACACACACACACTCCCGGATAACACACCCATTCACTAATCACAAGCTCACGCTCCCGGATAACACACCCATTCACTAATCACACGCTCACGCTCCCGGATAACACACCCATTCACTAATCGCACACTCACACTCCCGGATAACACACTCATTCACTAATCGCACACTCACACTTCCGGATAACAGACTCATTCACTAATCGCACACTGACACTCCCGGATAACACACCCATTCACTAATCACACAGTCACACTGCCAGATAACACACCCATTCACTAATCACACACTCACACGCCCGGATAACACACGCATTCACTAATCGCACACTCACACTCCTCGATAACACACTCATTCTCTAATCGCACACTGACACTCCCGGATAACACACCCATTCGCTAATCACACACTCACACTCCCGGATAACACACTCATTCACTAATCACACACTCACACTCACACAAAACACACCCATTAACTAATCGCACACTCACACTCCTGGATAACATACCCATCCACTAATCACACACTCACACTCCCGGATAACACACCCATTCACTAATCACACATTCACACTCCCAGATAACACACCCATTCACTAATCACACACTCACACTCACGGATAATACACCCATTCACTAATCACACAGTCACACTGCCAGATAACACACCCATTCACTAATCACACACTCACACTCCCGGATAACACACTCATTCACTAATCGCACACTCTCACTCCCGGATAGCACACTTATTCACTAATCGCACACTGACACTCCCGGATAACACACCCATTCACTAATCACACAGTCACACTGCCAGATAACACACCCATTCACTAATCACACAGTCACACTGCAGGATAACACACCCATTCACTAATCACACACTCACACGCCCGGATAACACACGCATTCACTAATCGCACACTCACACTCCTGGATAACACACACATTCACTAATCGCACACTGACACTCCCGGATAACACACCCATTCACTAATCACACAGTCACACTGCCAGATAACACACCCATTCACTAATCACACCCTCACATTCCCGGATAACACACGCATTCACTAATCGCACACTCACACTCCCGGATAACACACTCATTATTCACTAATCACACACACAAACTGCTAGATAACACACCCATCCACTTATCACACCCTCACACTCCCGGATAACACACGCATTCACCAATCGCACACTCACACTCCTGGATAACACACTCATTCACTAATCGCACACTGACACTCCTGGATAACACACCCATTCACTAATCACACAGTCACACTGCCAGATAACACACTCATTCACTAATCACACACACACACTCCCGGATAACACACCCACTCACTGATCACACGCTCACGCTCCCGGATAACACACCCATCCACTAATCACACCCTCACACTCCCAGATAACACACACATTCATTAATCAGACACTCACGCTCCCGGATAACACACCCATTCACTAATCACACACTCACACTCCCAGATAACACACCCATTCACTAATCACACACTCACACTCCCGGATAACACCCCCAATAACTAATCACACACTCACACTCACGGATAACACACCCATTCACTAATCACACATTCACACTACCGGATAACACACGCATTCACTAATCGCACACTGACACTCCCGGATAACACACTCATTCACTATAACACCGTCACACTGCCAGATAACACACCCATTCACTAATCACACACTCACACTCCCGGAAAACACACGCATTCACTAATCGCACACTCACACTCCCGGATAACACACTCATTCACTAATCGCACACTCACACACCCGGATAACACACTCATTCACTAATCGCACACTGACACTCCCGGATAACACACCCATTCACTAATCACACAGTCACACTCCCGGATAACACACTCATTCACTAATCGCACACTGACACTCCCGGATAACACACGCATTAACTAATCGCACACTCACACTCCTGGATAACACACTCATTCACTAATCACACACACACACTCCCGGATAACACACCCATTCACTAATCACACGCTCACGCTCCTGGATAACACACCCATTCACTAATCACACGCTCAGGCTCCCGGATAACACACCCATTCACTAATCACACACTCACACTCCCAGATAACACACGCATTAACTAATCGCACACTCACACTCCCGGATAACACACTCATTCACTAATCGCACACTCACACTTCCGGATAACAGACTCATTCACTAATCGCACACTGACACTCCCGGATAACACACCCATTCACTAATCACACAGTCACACTGCCAGATAACACACCCATTCACTAATCACACACTCACACGCCCGGATAACACACGCATTCACTAATCGCACACTCACACACTCAGATGACACACCCATTCACTAATCACACACTCACACTCCCGGATAACACACCCATCCACTAATCAAACACTCACACACTCAGATGACACACCCATTCACTAATCACACACTCACACTCCCGGATAACACAACCATTCACTAATCACACACTCATAAATCACACAAAACACACCCATTAACTAATCACACACTCACACTCCCGGATAACACACCCATTCCCGAAACACACACTCATAAATCACACAAAACACACCCATTAACTAATCGCACACTCACACTCCTGGATAACACACCCATTCACTAATCACACACTCACACTCCCGGATAACACACCCATTCCCGAATCACACACTCACACTCACACAAAACACACCCATTAACTAATCGCACACTCACACTCCTGGATAACACACCCATCCACTAATCACACACTAACACTCCTGGATAACACACCCATTCACTAATCACACATTCACACTCCCGGATAACACACCCATTCACTAATCACACACTCACACTCACGGAGAACACACCCATTCACTAATCACACAGTCACACTGCCAGATAACACACCCATTCACTAATCACACACTAACACTCCTGGATAACACACCCATTCACTAATCACACATTCACACTCCCGGATAACACACCCATTCACTAATCACACACTCACACTCACGGAGAACACACCCATTCACTAATCACACAGTCACACTGCCAGATAACACACCCATTCACTAATCACACACTCACTCTCACGGATAACACACTCATTCACTAATCGCACACTCTCACTCCCGGATAACACACTGATTCACTAATCGCACACTCACACTACCGGATAACACACCCATTCACTAATCACACACTCACACACCCGGATAGCACACCCATCCACTAATCACACACTCACACTCCCGGATAACACACCCATTCATTAATCAGACACTCACGCTCCCGGATAACACACCCATTCACTAATCACACACTCACACTCCCGGATAACACACCCATTCACTAATCACACACTCACACTCCCAGATAACACACCCATTCACTAATCACACACTCACACTCCCGGATAACACCCCCAATAACTAATCACACACTCACACTCACGGATAACACACCCATTCACTAATCACACACTCACACTCCCGGATAACACACCCATTCACTAATCACACACTCACACTCATGGATAACACACCCATTCACTAATCACACACTCACACTCCCGGATAACACACCCATTCCCGAATCACACACTCACACTCACACAAAACACATCCATTAACTAATCGCACACTCACACTCCTGGATAACACACCCATCCACTAATCACACACTAACATTCCTGGATAACACACCCATTCACTAATCACACATTCACACTCCCGGATAACACACCCATTCACTAATCACACACTCACACTCACGGAGAACACACCCATTCACTAATCACACAGTCACACTGCCAGATAACACACCCATTCACTAATCACACACTCACACTCCCAGATAACACACGCAATAACTAATCGCACACTCACACTCCCGGATAACACACTCATTCACTAATCGCACACTCACACTTCCGGATAACAGACTCATTGACTAATCGCACACTGACACTCCCGGATAACACACCCATTCACTAATCAATCAGTCACACTGCCAGATAACACACCCATTCACTAATCACACACTCACACGCCCGGATAACACACGCATTCACTAATCGCACACTCACACACTCAGATGACACACCCATTCACTAATCACACACTCACACTCCCGGATAACACACCCATCCACTAATCAAACACTCACACACTCAGATGACACACCCATTCACTAATCACACACTCACACTCCCGGATAACACACCCATTCACTAATCACACACTCATAAATCACACAAAACACACCCATTAACTAATCGCACACTCACACTCCTGGATAACACACCCATTCACTAATCACACACTCACACTCCCGGATAACACACCCATTCCCGAATCACACACTCATAAATCACACAAAACACACCCATTAACTAATTGCACACTCACACTCCTGGATAACACACCCATTCACTAATCACACACTCACACTCCCGGATAACACACCCATTCCCGAATCACACACTCACACTCACACAAAACACACCCATTAACTAATCGCACACTCACACTCTGGGATAACACACCCATCCACTAATCACACACTAACACTCCTCGATAACACACCCATCCACTAATCACATACTAACACTCCCGGATAACACACCCATTCACTAATCACACACTCACACTCACGGAGAACACACCCATTCACTAATCACACAGTCACACTGCCAGATAACACACCCATTCACTAATCACACACTCACTCTCACAGATAACACACTCATTCACTAATCGCACACTCTCACTCCCGGATAACACACTGATTCACTAATCGCACACTCACACTACCGGATAACACACCCATTCACTAATCACACACTCACACACCCGGATAGCACACCCATCCACTAATCACACACTCACACTCCCGGATAACACACCCATTCATTAATCAGACACTCACGCTCCCGGATAACACACCCATTCACTAATCACACACTCACACTCCTGGATAACACACCCATTCAGTAATCACACACTCACACTCCCAGATAACACACCCATTCACTAATCACACACTCACACTCCCGGATAACACCCCCAATAACTAATCACACACTCACACTCACGGATAACACACCCATTCACTAATCACACATTCACACTACCGGATAACACACGCATTCACTAATCGCACACTGACACTCCCGGATAACACACTCATTCACTATAACACCGTCACACTGCCAGATAACACACCCATTCACTAATCACACACTCACACTCCCGGATAACACACCCATTCCCGAATCACACACTCACACTCACACAAAACACACCCATTAACTAATCGCACACTCACACTCCTGGATAACACACCCATCCACTAATCACACACTAACACTCCTGGATAACACACCCATTCACTAATCACACATTCACACTCCCGGATAACACACCCATTCACTAATCACACACTCACACTCACGGAGAACACACCCATTCACTAATCACACAGTCACACTGCCAGATAACACACCCATTCACTAATCACACACTCACTCTCACGGATAACACACTCATTCACTAATCGCACACTCTCACTCCCGGATAACACACTGATTCACTAATCGCACACTCACACTACCGGATAACACACCCATTCACTAATCACACACTCACACACCCGGATAGCACACCCATCCACTAATCACACACTCACACTCCCGGATAACACACCCATTCATTAATCAGACACTCACGCTCCCGGATAACACACCCATTCACTAATCACACACTCACACTCCCGGATAACACACCCATTCACTAATCACACACTCACACTCCCAGATAACACACCCATTCACTAATCACACACTCACACTCCCGGATAACACCCCCAATAACTAATCACACACTCACACTCACGGATAACACACCCATTCACTAATCACACACTCACACTCCCGGATAACACACCCATTCACTAATCACACACTCACACTCATGGATAACACACCCATTCACTAATCACACACTCACACTCCCGGATAACACACCCATTCCCGAATCACACACTCACACTCACACAAAACACATCCATTAACTAATCGCACACTCACACTCCTGGATAACACACCCATCCACTAATCACACACTAACATTCCTGGATAACACACCCATTCACTAATCAAACATTCACACTCCCGGATAACACACCCATTCACTAATCACACACTCACACTCACGGAGAACACACCCATTCACTAATCACACAGTCACACTGCCAGATAACACACCCATTCACTAATCACAGACTCACACTCCCAGATAACACACGCAATAACTAATCGCACACTCACACTCCCGGATAACACACTCATTCACTAATCGCACACTCACACTTCCGGATAACAGACTCATTGACTAATCGCACACTGACACTCCCGGATAACACACCCATTCACTAATCAATCAGTCACACTGCCAGATAACACACCCATTCACTAATCACACACTCACACGCCCGGATAACACACGCATTCACTAATCGCACACTCACACACTCAGATGACACACCCATTCACTAATCACACACTCACACTCCCGGATAACACACCCATCCACTAATCAAACACTCACACACTCAGATGACACACCCATTCACGAATCACACACTCACACTCCCGGATAACACACCCATTCACTAATCACACACTCATAAATCACACAAAACACACCCATTAACTAATCGCACACTCACACTCCCGGATAACACCCCCAATAACTAATCACACACTCACACTCACGGATAACACACCCATTCACTAATCACACATTCACACTACCGGATAACACACGCATTCACTATTCGCACACTGACACTCCCGGATAACACACTCATTCACTATAACACCGTCACACTGCCAGATAACACACCCATTCACTAATCACACACTCACACTCCCGGAAAACACACGCATTCACTAATCGCACACTCACACTCCCGGATAACACACTCATTCACTAATCGCACACTCACACACCCGGATAACACACTCATTCACTAATCGCACACTGACACTCCCGGATAACACACCCATTCACTAATCACACAGTCACACTCCCGGATAACACACTCATTCACTAATCGCACACTGACACTCCCGGATAACACACGCATTAACTAATCGCACACTCACACTCCTGGAAAACACACTCATTCACTAATCACACACACACACTCCCGGATAACACACCCATTCACTAATCACACGCTCACGCTCCTGGATAACACACCCATTCACTAATCACACGCTCAGGCTCCCGGATAACACACCCATTCACTAATCACACACTCACACTCCCAGATAACACACGCATTAACTAATCGCACACTCACACTCCCGGATAACACACTCATTCACTAATCGCACACTCACACTTCCGGATAACAGACTCATTCACCTAATCGCACACTGACACTCCCGGATAACACACCCATTCACTAATCACACAGTCACACTGCCAGATAACACACCCATTCACTAATCACACACTCACACGCCCGGATAACACACGCATTCACTAATCGCACACTCACACACTCAGATGACACACCCATTCACTAATCACACACTCACACTCCCGGATAACACACCCATCCACTAATCAAACACTCACACACTCAGATGACACACCCATTCACTAATCACACACTCACACTCCCGGATAACACACCCATTCACTAATCACACACTCATAAATCACACAAAACACACCCATTAACTAATCGCACACTCACACTCCTGGATAACACACCCATTCACTAATCACACACTCACACTCCCGGATAACACACCCATTCCCGAAACACACACTCATAAATCACACAAAACACACCCATTAACTAATCGCACACTCACACTCCTGGATAACACACCCATTCACTAATCACACACTCACACTCCCGGATAACACACCCATTCCCGAATCACACACTCACACTCACACAAAACACACCCATTAACTAATCGCACACTCACACTCCTGGGTAACACACCCATCCACTAATCACTCACTAACACTCCTGGATAACACACCCATTCACTAATCACACATTCACACTCCCGGATAACACACCCATTCACTAATCACACACTCACACTCACGGAGAACACACCCATTCACTAATCACACAGTCACACTGCCAGATAACACACCCATTCACTAATCACACACTCACTCTCACGGATAACACACTCATTCACTAATCGCACACTGTCACTCCCGGATAACACACTGATTCACTAATCGCACACTCACACTACCGGATAACACACCCATTCACTAATCGCACACTCTCACTCCCGGATAACACACTGATTCACTAATCGCACACTCACACTACCGGATAACACACCCATTCACTAATCACACACTCACACACCCGGATAGCACACCCATCCACTAATCACACACTCACTCTCACGGATAACACACTCATTCACTAATCGCACACTCACTCTCACGGATAACACACTCATTCACTAATCGCACACTCTCACTCCCGGATAACACACTGATTCACTAATCACACACTCACACTACCGGATAACACACCCATTCACTAATCACACACTCACACTCCCGGATAACACACCCATTCATTAATCAGACACTCACGCTCCCGGATAACACACCCATTCACTAATCACACACTCACACTCCCGGATAACACACCCATTCACTAATCACACACTCACACTCCCAGATAACACACCCATTCACTAATCACACACTCACACTCCCGGATAACACCCCCAATAACTAATCACACACTCACACTCACGGATAACACACCCATTCACTAATCACACACTCACACTCCCGGATAACACACCCATTCACTAATCACACACTCACACTCATGGATAACACACCCATTCACTAATCACACACTCACACTCCCGGATAACACACCCATTCCCGAATCACACACTCACACTCACACAAAACACATCCATTAACTAATCGCACACTCACACTCCTGGATAACACACCCATCCACTAATCACACACTAACACTCCTGGATAACACACCCATTCACTAATCACACATTCACACTCCCGGATAACACACCCATTCACTAATCACACACTCACACTCACGGAGAACACACCCATTCACTAATCACACAGTCACACTGCCAGATAACACACCCATTCACTAATCACACACTCACACTCCCGGATAACACACTCATTCACTAATCGCACACTCTCACTCCCGGATAACACACTCATTCACTAATCGCACACTCACACTACCGGATAACACACCCATTCACTAATCACACACTCACACTCCCAGATAACACACCCATTCACTAATCACACACTCACACTCCCGGATAACACACCCAATAACTAATCACACACTCACACTCACGGATAACACACCCATTCACTAATCAGACACTCACACTCCCGGATAACACACCCATTCACTAATCAGACACTCACGCTCCCGGATAACACACCCATTCACTAATCACACACTCACACTCCCGGATAACACACTCATTAACTATTGACACACACACACTCACAGATAACACACCCATTCACTAATCGCACACTCACATTCCCGAATAACACACCCATTCACTAATCACACAGTCACACTGCCAGATAACACACCCATTCACTCATCACACACTCACACTCCCGGATAACACACTCATTCACTAATCGCACACTCACACTCCCGGATAACACACTCATTCACTAATCGCACACTGACACTCCCGAATAACACACCCATCCACTAATCACACCCTCACACTACCGGATAACACGCCCATTCTCTAATCGCAGGCTCACACTCACGGATAACACACCCATTCACTAATCACACACTCACACTCCCGGATAACACACTCATTAACTAATGACACACACACACTCACAGATAACACACCCATCCACTAATCACACACTCACACTCCCGGAAAACACACCCATCCACTAATCAAACACTTGCACACTCAGATGACACACCCATTCATTAATCACACACTCACACTCCCGGATAACACACCCATTCACTAATCGCACACTCACACTCCCGGATAACACACCCATTCACTAATCGCACACTCACACTCCCGGATAACACACTCATTCACTAATCGCACACTGACACTCCCGGATAACACACCCATTCACTAATCACACAGTCACACTGCCAGATAACACACCCATTCACTAATCACACACTCACACTACCGGATAACACACGCTTTGACTAATCGCACACTCACACTCCCGGATAACACAGTCATTCACTAATCGCACACTGACACTCCCGGATAACACACTCATTCACTATAACACCGCCACACTGCCAGATAACACACCCATTCACTAATCACACACTCACACTCCCGGATAACACACGCATTCACTAATCGCACACTCACACTCCCGGATAACACACTCATTCACTAATCACACACTCACACACCCGGATAACACACTCATTCACTAATCGCACACTGACACTCCCGGATAACACACCCATTCACTAATCACACAGTCACACTCCCGGATAACACACTCATTCACTAATCGCACACTGACACTCCCGGATAACACACGCATTAACTAATCGCACACTCACACTCCCGGATAACACACTCATTCACTAATCACACACACACACTCCCGGATAACACACCCATTCACTAATCACAGGCTCACGCTCCTGGATAACACACCCATTCACTAATCACACGCTCACGCTCCCGGATAACACACCCATTCACTAATCACACACTCACACATTCCGGATAACACAGGCATTAACTAATCGCACACTCACACTCCCGGATAACACACTCATTCACTAATCGCACACTCACACTTCCGGATAACAGACTCATTCACTAATCGCACACTGACACTCCCGGATAACACACCCATTCACTAATCACACAGTCACACTGCCAGATAACACACCCATTCACTAATCACACACTCACACGCCCGGATAACACACGCATTCACTAATCGCACACTCACACACTCAGATGACACACCCATTCACTAATCACACACTCACACTCCCGGATAACACACCCATCCACTAATCAAACACTCACACACTCAGATGACACACCCATTCACTAATCACACACTCACACTCCCGGATAACACACCTATTCACTAATCACTCACGCCCGGATAACACACGCATTCACTAATCGCACACTCACACACTCAGATGACACACCCATTCACTAATCACACACTCACACTCCCGGATAACACACCCATCCACTAATCAAACACTCACACACTCAGATGACACACCCATTCACTAATCACACACTCACACTCCCGGATAACACACCCATTCACTAATCACACACTCACACTCCCGGATAACACACCCAATAACTGATCACACACTCACACTCACGGATAACACACCCATTCACTAATCACACACTCACGCTCCCGGATAACACACCCATTCACTAATCACACACTCACACTCCCGGATAACGCACCCATTCACTAATCACACACTCACACTCACGGATAACACACCCATTCCCGAATCACACACTCACACTCACACAAAACACACCCATTAACTAATCGCACACTCACACTCCTGGATAACACACCCATCCACTAATCACACACTAACACTCCTGGATAACACACCCATTCACTAATCACACATTCACACTCCCGGATAACACACCCATTCACTAATCACACACTCACACTCACGGATAACACACCCATTCACTAATCACACAGTCACACTGCCAGATAACACACCCATTCACTAATCACACACTCACACTCCCGGATAACACACTCATTCACTAATCGCACACTCTCACTCCCTGATAACACACTCATTCACTAATCGCACACTCACACTACCGGATAACACACCCATTCACTAATCACACACTCACATTCCCAGATAACACACCCATTCACTAATCACACACTCACACTCCCGGATAACACACCCATTCACTAATCAGACACTCACACTCCCGGATAACACACTCATTCACTAATCACACACTCACACTCCCAGATAACACACCCATTAACTAATGACACACACACACTCACAGATAACACACCCATTCACTAATCGCACACTCACATTCACGGATAACACACCCATTCACTAATCACACAGTCACACTGCCAGATAACACACCCATTCACTAATCACACATTCACACTCCCGGATAACACGCCCATTAACTAATCGCACACTCACACTCCCGGATAACACACTCATTCACTAATCGCACACTGACACTCCCGAATAACACACCCATCCACTAATCACACCCTCACACTCCCGGATAACACGCCCATTCTCTAATTGCACGCTCACACTCACGGATAACACACCCATTCACTAATCACACAGTCACACTCACACAAAACACACCCATTAACTTATCACACACTCACAGTCCCGGATAACACACCCATTCACTAATCACACACTCACACTCCCCGATAACACACCCATTCACTAATCGCACACTCACACTTCCGGATAACACACCCATTCACTAATCGCACACTCACACTCCCGGATACCACACTCATTCACTAATCGCACACTCACACTCCCGGATAACACACTCATTCACTAATCGCACACTGACACTCCCGGATAACACACCCATTCACTAATCACACAATCACACTGCCAGATAACACACCCATTCACTAATTGCACACTCACACTCCCGGATAACACACTCATTCACTAATCGCACACTGACACTCCCGGATAACACAGTCATTCACTATAACACAGTCACACTGCCAGATAACACACCCATTCACTAATCACACACTCACACTCCCGGATAACACACCCATTCACTAATCACACAGTCACACTGCCAGATAACACACCCATTCACTCATCACACACTCACACTCCCGGATAACACACTCATTCACTAATCGCACACTCACACTGCCGGATAACACACTCATTCACTAATCGCACACTGACACTCCCGAATAACACACCCATCCACTAATCACACCCTCACACTCCCGGATAACACGCCCATTGTCTAATCGCAGGCTCACACTCACGGATAACACACCCATTCACTAATCACTCACTCACACTCCCGGATAACACACTCATTAACGAATGACACACACACACTCACAGATAACACACCCATTCACTAATCGCACACTCACACTCCCGGATAACAAAGCCATCCACTAATCATACACTCGCACACTCAGATGACACACCCATTCACTAATCACACACTCACACTCCCGGATAACACACCCATTCACTAATCGCACACTCACACTCCCGGATAACACACCCATTCACTAATCGCACACTCACACTCCCGGATAACACACTCATTCTCTAATCGCACACTGACACTCCCGGATAACACACCCATTCACTATAACACAGTCACACTGCCAGATAACACACCCATTCACTAATCACACACTCACACTCCCGGATAACACACGCATTCACTAATCGCACACTCACACTCCCGGATAACACACTCATTCACTAATCACACACTCACACACCCGGATAACACACGCATTAACTAATCGCACACTCACACTCCCAGATAACACACCCATTCACTAATCACACACTCACACGCCCGGATAACACACCCATTCACTAATCACACACTCACACTCCCAGATAACACACCCATTCACTAATCACACACTCACACTCCTGGATAACACACCCATCCACTAATCACACACTCACACACCCGGATAGCACACCCATCCACTAATCACACACTCACACTCCCGGATAACACACCCATCCACTAATGACACACTCACACACTCAGATGACACACCCATTCACTAATCACACACTCACACTCGCGGATAACACACCTATTCACTAATCACACACTCACACTCCCAGATAACACACCCATTCACTAATCACACACTCACACTCCCGGATAACACCCCCAAGAACTAATCACACACTCACACTCACGGATAACACACCCATTCACTAATCACACACTCACACTCCCGGATAACACACCCATTCACTAATCACACACTCACACTCCCGGTTAACACACCCAATAACTAATCACACACTCACACTCACGGATAACACACCCATTCACTAATCACACACTCACACTCCCGGATAACACACCCATTCCCGAATCACGCACTCACACTCACACAAAACACACCCATTAGCTAATCGCACACTCACACTCCTGGATAACACACCCATCCACTAATCACACACTAACACTCCTGGATAACACACCCATTCACTAATCACACATTCACACTCCCGGATAACACACCCATTCACTAATCACACACTCACACTCACGGATAACACACCCATTCACTAATCACACAGTCACACTGCCAGATAACACACCCATTCACTAATCACACACTCACACTCCCGGATAACACACTCATTCACTAATCGCACACTCTCACTCCTGGATAACACACTCATTCACTAATCGCACACTCACACTACCGGATAACACACCCATTCACTAATCACACACTCACACTCCCAGATAACACACCCATTCACTAATCACACACTCACACTCCCGGATAACACACCCAATAACTAATCACACACTCACACTCACGGATAACACACCCATTCACTAATCAGACACTCACACTCCCGGATAACACACCCATTCACTAATCAGACACTCACGCTCCCGGATAACACACCCATTCACTAATCACACACTCACACTCCCGGATAACACACTCATTAACTAATGACACACACACACTCACAGAGAACACACCCATTCACTAATCGCACACTCACATTCCCGGATAACACACCCATTCACTAATCACACAGTCACACTGCCAGATAACACACCCATTCACTCATCACACACTCACACTCCCGGATAACACACTCATTCACTAATCGCACACTCACACTCCCGGATAACACACTCATTCACTAATCGCACACTGACACTCCCGAATAACACACCCATCCACTAATCACACACTCACACTCCCGGATAACACGCCCATTCTCTAATCGCAGGCTCACACTCACGGATAACACACCCATTCACTAATCACACACTCACACTCCCAGATAACACACTCATTAACTAATGACACACACACACTCACAGATAACACACCCATTCACTAATCGCACATTCACACTCCCGGATAACACACCCATTCACTAATCGCACACTCACACTCCCGGATAACACACTCATTCACTAATCGCACACTGACACTCCCGGATAACACACCCATTCACTAATCACACACTCACACTACCGGATAACACACGCATTCACTAATCGCACACTGACACTCCCGGATAACACACTCATTCACTATAACACAGTCACACTGCCAGATAACAAACCCATTCACTAATCACACACTCACACTCCCGGATAACACACGCATTCACTAATCGCACACTCACACTCCCGGATAACACACTCATTCACTAATCACACACTCACACACCCGGATAACACACTCATTCACTAATCGCACACTGACACTCCCGGATAACACACCCATTCACTAATCACACAGTCACACTCCCGGATAACACACTCATTCACTAATCGCACACTGACACTCCCGGATAACACACGCATTAACTAATCGCACACTCACACTCCCGGATAACACACTCATTCACTAATCACACACACACACTCCCGGATAACACACCCATTCACTAATCACAAGCTCACGCTCCCGGATAACACACCCATTCACTAATCACACGCTCACGCTCCCGGATAACACACCCATTCACTAATCACACACTCACACTCCCGGATAACACACGCATTAACTAATCGCACACTCACACTCCCGGATAACACACCCATCCACTAATCACACACTCACACTTCCGGATAACAGACTCATTCACTAATCGCACACTGACACTCCCGGATAACACACCCATTCACTAATCACACAGTTACACTGCCAGATAACACACCCATTCACTAATCACACACTCACACGCCCGGATAACACACGCATTCACTAATCGCACACTCACACACTCAGATGACACACCCATTCACTAATCACACACTCACACTCCCGGATAACACACCCATCCACTAATCAAACACTCACACACTCAGATGACACACCCATTCACTAATCACACACTCACACTCCCGGATAACACACCCATTCACTAATCACACACTCACACTCCCGGATAACACACCCAATAACTGATCACACACTCACACTCACGGATAACACACCCATTCACTAATCACACACTCACGCTCCCGGATAACACACCCATTCACTAATCACACACTCACACTCCCGGATAACGCACCCATTCCCAAATCACACACTCATACTCACACAAAACACACCCATTAACTAATCGCACACTCACACTCCTGGATAACACACCCATTCACTAATCACACACTCACACTCCCGGATAACACACCCATTCCCGAATCACACACTCACACTCACACAAAACACACCCATTAACTAATCGCACACTCACACTCCTGGATAACACACCCATCCACTAATCACACACTAACACTCCTGGATAACACACCCATTCACTAATCACACATTCACACTCCCGGATAACACACCCATTCACTAATCACACACTCACACTCACGGATAACACAACCATTCACTAATCACACAGTCACACTGCCAGATAACACACCCATTTACTAATCACACACTCACACTCCCGGATAACACACTCATTCACTAATCGCACACTCTCACTCCCGGATAACACACAGATTCACTAATCGCACACTCACACTACCGGATAACACACCCATTCACTAATCACACACTCACACTCCCGGATAACACACCCATTCACTAATCACACACTCACACTCCCGGTTAACACACCCAATAACTAATCACACACTCACACTCACGGATAACACACCCATTCACTAATCACACACTCACACTCCCGGATAACACACCCATTCCCGAATCACACAGTCACACTCACACAAAACACACCCATTAACTAATCACACACTCACACTCCTGGAAAACACACCCATTCACTAATCACACATTCACACTCCCGGATAACACACCCATTCACTAATCACACACTCACACTCCCGGATAACACACCCATTCACTAATCACACACTCACACTCCCGGATAACACACCCATTCCCGAATCACACACTCACACTCACACAAAACACACCCATTAACTAATCGCACACTCACACTCCTGGATAACACACCCATCCACTAATCACACACTAACACTCCTGGATTGCACACCCATTCACTAATCACACATTCACACTCCCGGATAACACACCCATTCACAAATCACACAATCACACTCCCGGATAACACACCCATTCCCGAATCACACACTCACACTCACACAAAACACACCCATTAACTAATCGCACACTCACACTCCTGGATAACACACCCATCCACTAATCACACACACACACTCCCGTATAATACACCCATTCACTACTCACACACTCACACTCACGGATAACACACCCATTCACTAATCACACAGTCACACTGCCAGATAACACACCCATTCACTAATCACACACTCACACTCCCGGATAACACACTCATTCACTATTCGCACACTCTCACTCCTGGATAACACACTCATTCACTAATCGCACACTCACACTACCGGATAACACACCCATTCACTAATCACACACTCACACTCCCAGATAACACACCCATTCACTAATCACACAGTCACACTGCCAGATAACACACTCATTCACGAATCACACGCTCACGCTCCTGGATAACACACCCATCCACTAATCACACACTCACAATCCCGGATAACACACTCATTAACTAATGACACACACACACTCACAGATAACACACCCATTCACTAATCGCACACTCACATTCCCGGATAACACACACATTCACTAATCACACACTCACACTCCCAGATAACACACCCATTCACTCATCACACACTCACACTCCCGGATAACACACTCATTCACTAATCGCACACTCACACTCCCGGATAACACACTCATTCACTAATCGCACACTGACACTCCCGAATAACACACCCATCCACTAATCACACCCTCACACTCCCGGATAACACGCCCATTCTCTAATCGCAGGCTCACACTCACGGATAACACACCCATTCACTAATCACACACTCACACTCCCGGATAACACACTCATTAACTAATGACACACACACACTCAGATAACACACCCATTCACTAATCGCACACTCACACTCCCGGATAACACACCCATTCACTAATCGCACACTCGCACTCCCGGATAACACACGCATTCGCTAATCGCATACTGACACTCCCGGATAACACACCCATTCACTAATCTCACGCTCACGCTCCCGGATAACACACCCATTCACTAATCACACGCTCACGCTCCGGAATAACACACCCATTCACTAATCACACACTCACACTCCCGGATAACACACGCATTAACTAATCGCACACTCACACTCCCGGATAACACACCCATCCACTAATCACACACTCAGACTTCCGGATAACAGACTCATTCACTAATCGCACACTGACAATCCCGGATAACACACCCATTCACTAATCACACAGTCACACTGCCAGATAACACACCCATTCACTAATCACACACTCACACGCCCGGATAACACACGCATTCACTAATCGCACACTCACACTCACACAAAACACACCCATTAACTAATCGCACACTCACACTCCTGGATAACACACCCATCCACTAATCACACACTAACACTCCTGGATAACACACCCATTCACTAATCACACACTCACACTCATGGATAACACACCCATTCACTCATCACACAGTCACACTGCCAGATAACACACCCATTCACTAATCACACACTCACACTCCCGGATAACACACTCATTCACTAATCGCACACTCTCACTCCTGGATAACACAGTCATTCACTAATCGCACACTCACACTACCGGATAACACACCCATTCACTAATCACACACTCACACTCCCAGATAACACACCCATTCACTAATCACACACTCACACTCCCGGATAACACACCCAATAACTAATCACACACTCACACTCACGGATAACACACCCATTCACTAATCAGACACTCACACTCCCGGATAACACACCCATTCACTAATCAGACACTCACGCTCCCGGATAACACACCCATTCACTAATCACACACTCACACTCCCGGATAACACACTCATTAACTAATGACACACACACACTCACAGATAACACACCCATTCACTAATCGCACACTCACATTCCCGGATAACACACCCATTCACTAATCACACACTCACACTCCCAGATAACACACCCATTCACTCATCACACACTCACACTCCCGGATAACACACTCATTCACTAATCGCACACTCACACTCCCGGATAACACACTCATTCACTAATCGCACACTGACACTCCCGAATAACACACCCATCCACTAATCACACCCTCACACTCCCGGATAACACGCCCATTCTCTAATCGCAGGCTCACACTCACGGATAACACACCCATTCACTAATCACACACTCACACTCCCGGATAACACACTCATTAACTAATGACACACACACACTCACAGATAACACACCCATTCACTAATCGCACACTCACACTCCCGGATAACACACCCATCCACTAATCAAACACTCGCACACTCAGATGACACCCCATTCGCTAATCGCACACTGACACTCCCGGATAATATACTCATTCACTATAACACAGTCACTATGCCAGATAACACACCCATTCACTAATCGCACACTCACACTCCCGGATAATATACTCATTCACTATAACACAGTCACTATGCCAGATAACACACCCATTCACTAATCACACACTCACACTCCCGGATAACACACGCATTCATTAATCGCACACTCACACTCCCGGATAACACACTCATTCACTAATCACACACTCACACAACCGGATAACACACTCATTCACTAGTCGCACACGGACACTCCCGGACAACATACCCATTCACTAATCACACAGTCACACTCCCGGATAACACACTCATTCACTAATCGCACACTGACACTCCCGGATAAAACACGCGTTAACTAATCGCACACTCACACTCCCGGATAACACACTCATTCACTAATCACACACACACACTCCCGGATAACACACCCATTCACTAATCTCACGCTCACGCTCCCGGATAACACACCCATTCACTAATCACACGCTCACGCTCCCGGATAACACACTCATTAACTAATGACACACACACACTCACAGATAACACACCCATTCACTAATCGCACACTCACATTCCCGGATAACACACCCATTCACTAATCACACAGTCACACTCCCAGATAACACACCCATTCACTCATCACACACTCACACTCCCGGATAACACACTCATTCACTAATCGCACACTCACACTCCCGGATAACACACTCATTCACTAATCACACACTCACACGCCCGGATAACACACTCATTCACTAATCACACACTCACACACTCGGGTAACACACTCATTCACTAATCGCACACTGATACTCCTGGATAACACACCCATTCACTAATCACACAGTCACACTCCCGGATACCACACTCATTCACTAATCGCACACTGACACTCCCGGATAACACACGCATTAACTAATCACACAGTCACACTCCCGGATAACACACCCATTCACTAATCACACACTCACACTCCCGGATAACACACCCATTCACTAATCACACACTCACACTCCCGGATAACACACTCATTCACTAATCGCACACTCTCACTCTCGGATAGCACACTTATTCACTAATCGCACACTGACACTACCGGATAACACACCCATTCACTAATCACACACTCACACTCCCGGATAACACACCCATTCACTAATCACACACTCACACTCACACAAAACACACCCATTAACTAATCGCACACTCACAATCCTGGATAACACACCCATCCACTAATCACACACTCACACTCCCGGATAACACACCCATTCACTCATCACACATTCACACTCCCAGATAACACACCCATTCACTAATCACACACTCACACTCACGGATAATACACCCATTCACTAATCACACAGTCACACTGCCAGATAACACACCCATTCACTAATCACACACTCACACTCCCGGATAACACACTCATTCACTAATCGCACACTCTCACTCCCGGATAGCACACTTATTCACTAATCGCACACTGACACTCCCGGATAACACACCCATTCACTAATTACACAGTCACACTCCCGGATAACACACTCATTCACTAATCGCACACTGACACTCCCGGATAACACACGCATTAACTAATCGCACACTCACACTCCCGGATAACACACTCATTCACTAATCACACACACACACTCCCGGATAACACACCCATTCACTAATCACATGCTCACGCTCCCGGATAACACACCCATTCACTAATCACACGCTCACGCTCCCGGATAACACACCCATTCACTAATCACACACTCACACTCCCGGATAACACACGCATTAACTAATCGCACACTCACACTCCCGGATAACACACTCATTCACTAATCGCACACTCACACTTCCGGATAACAGACTCATTCACTAATCGCACACTGACACTCCCGGATAACACACCCATTCACTAATCACACAGTCACACTGCCAGATAACACACCCATTCACTAATCACACACTCACACGCCCGGATAACACACGCATTCACTAATCGCACACTCACACTCCTCGATAACACACTCATTCTCTAATCGCACACTCACACTCCCGGATAACACACCCATTCACTAATCACACACTCACACTCCCGGATAACACACCCATTCACTAATCACACACTCACACTCACACAAAACACACCCATTAACTAATCGCACACTCACACTCCTGGATAACATACCCATCCACTAATCACACACTCACACTCCCGGATAACACACCCATTCACTAATCACACATTCACACTCCCAGATAACACACCCATTCACTAATCACACACTCACACTCACGGATAATACACCCATTCACTAATCACACAGTCACACTGCCAGATAACACACCCATTCACTAATCACACACTCACACTCCCGGATAACACACTCATTCACTAATCGCACACTCTCACTCCCGGATAGCACACTTATTCACTAATCGCACACTGACACTCCCGGATAACACACCCATTCACTAATCACACAGTCACACTGCCAGATAACACACCCATTCACTAATCACACAGTCACACTGCAGGATAACACACCCATTCACTAATCACACACTCACACGCCCGGATAACACACGCATTCACTAATCGCACACTCACACTCATGGATAACACACACATTCACTAATCGCACACTGACACTCCCGGATAACACACCCATTCACTAATCACACAGTCACACTGCCAGATAACACACCCATTCACTAATCACACCCTCACATTCCCGGATAACACACGCATTCACTAATCGCACACACACACTTCCGGATAACACACTCATTATTCACTAATCACACACACAAACTGCTAGATAACACACCCATCCACTTATCACACCCTCACACTCCCGGATAACACACGCATTCAACAATCGCACACTCACACTCCTGGATAACACACTCATTCACTAATCGCACACTGACACTCCCGGATAACACACCCATTCACTAATCACACAGTAACACTGCCAGATAACACACTCATTCACTAATCACACACACACACTCCCGGATAACACACCCACTCACTGATCACACGCTCACGCTCCCGGATAACACACCCATCCACTAATCACACCCTCACACTCCCGGATAACACACACATTAACTAATCGCACACTCACACTCCCGGATAACACACTCATTCACTAATCGCACACTGACACTCCCGGATAACACGCCTATTCACTAATCACACAGTCACACTACCAGATAACACACCCATTCACTCATCACACACTCACACTCCCGCATAACCCACCCATTCTCTCATCGCACACTCACACTCACGGATAACACACCCATTCACTAATCACACAGTCACACTGCCAGATAACACACCCATTCCCGAATCACACACTCACACAAAACACACCCATTAACTAATCGCACACTCACACTCCCGGATAACACACCCATCCACTAATCACACACTCACACTCTCGGATAACATACCCATTCACTAATCACACACTCACACTCCCAGATAACACACCCATTCACTAATCACACAATCACACTCCCCAATAACACACCCATTCACTAATCACACATTCACACTCCCGGATAACACACCCATTCACTAATCACACACTCACACTCCCAGATAACACACCCATTCACTAATCACACATTCACACTCCCAGATAACACACTCATTCACTAATTGCACACTCACACTCCCGGATAACACACTCATTCACTAATCGCACACTCTCACTCCCGGATAGCACACTTATTCACTAATCGCACACTGACACTCCCGGATAACACACCCATTCACTAATCACACAGTCACACTGCCAGATAACACACCCATTCACTAATCACACAGTCACACTGCAGGATAACACACCCATTCACTAATCACACACTCACACGCCCGGATAACACACGCATTCACTAATCGCACACTCACACTCCTGGATAACACACACATTCACTAATCGCACACTGACACTCCCGGATAACACACCCATTCACTAATCACACAGTCACACTGCCAGATAACACACCCATTCACTAATCACACCCTCACATTCCCGGATAACACACGCATTCACTAAACGCACACACACACTCCCGGATAACACACTCATTATTCACTAATCACACACACAAACTGCTAGATAACACACCCATCCACTTATCACACCCTCACACTCCCGGATAACACACGCATTCAACAATCGCACACTCACACTCCTGGATAACACACTCATTCACTAATCGCACACTGACACTCCTGGATAACACACCCATTCACTAATCACACAGTCACACTGCCAGATAACACACTCATTCACTAATCACACACACACACTCCCGGATAACACACCCACTCACTGATCACACGCTCACGCTCCCGGATAACACACCCATCCACTAATCACACCCTCACACTCCCGGATAACACACACATTAACTAATCGCACACTCACACTCCCGGATAACACACTCATTCACTAATCGCACACTGACACTCCCGGATAACACGCCTATTCACTAATCACACAGTCACACTACCAGATAACACACCCATTCACTCATCACACACTCACACTCCCGCATAACCCACCCATTCTCTCATCGCACACTCACACTCACGGATAACACACCCATTCACTAATCACACAGTCACACTGCCAGATAACACACCCATTCCCGAATCACACACTCACACAAAACACACCCATTAACTAATCGCACACTCACACTCCCGGATAACACACCCATCCACTAATCACACACTCACACTCTCGGATAACACACCCATTCACAAATCACACACTCACACTCCCAGATAACACACCCATTCACTAATCACACAATCACACTCCCCAATAACACACCCATTCACTAATCACACATTCACACTCCCGGATAACACACCCATTCACTAATCACACACTCACACTCCCAGATAACACACCCATTCACTAATCACACATTCACACTCCCAGATAACACACTCATTCACTAATTGCACACTCACACTCCCGGATAACACACTCATTCACTAATCGCACACTCACACTCCCGGATAACACACCCATTCACTAATCACAGAGTCACTCTGCCATATAACACACCCATTCACTAATCACACACTCACACTCCCGGATAACACACTCATTCACTAATCGCACACTCTCACTCCCGGATAGCACACTTATTCACTAATCGCACACTGACACTCCCGGATAACACACCCATTCACTAATCACACAGTCACACTCCCTGATAACACACTCATTCACTAATCACACACTGACACTCCCGGATAACACACCCATTCACTAATCACACAGTCACACTGCCAGATAACACACTCATTCACTAATCGCACACTCACACTCCCGGATAACACACTCATTCACTAATCGCACACTCTCACTCCCGGATAGCACACTTATTCACTAATCGCACACTGACACTCCCGGATAACACACCCATTCACTAATCACACAGTCACACTGCCAGATAACACACCCATTCACTAATCACACAGTCACACTGCAGGATAACACACCCATTCACTAATCACACACTCACACGCCCGGATAACACACGCATTCACTAATCGCACACTCACACTCCTGGATAACACACACATTCACTAATCGCACACTGACACTCCCGGATAACACACCCATTCACTAATCACACAGTCACACTGCCAGATAACACACCCATTCACTAATCACACCCTCACATTCCCGGATAACACACGCATTCACTAAACGCACACACACACTCCCGGATAACACACTCATTATTCACTAATCACACACACAAACTGCTAGATAACACACCCATCCACTTATCACACCCTCACACTCCCGGATAACACACGCATTCAACAATCGCACACTCACACTCCTGGATAACACACTCATTCACTAATCGCACACTGACACTCCTGGATAACACACCCATTCACTAATCACACAGTCACACTGCCAGATAACACACTCATTCACTAATCACACACACACACTCCCGGATAACACACCCACTCACTGATCACACGCTCACGCTCCCGGATAACACACCCATCCACTAATCACACCCTCACACTCCCGGATAACACACACATTAACTAATCGCACACTCACACTCCCGGATAACACACTCATTCACTAATCGCACACTGACACTCCCGGATAACACGCCTATTCACTAATCACACAGTCACACTACCAGATAACACACCCATTCACTCATCACACACTCACACTCCCGCATAACCCACCCATTCTCTCATCGCACACTCACACTCACGGATAACACACCCATTCACTAATCACACAGTCACACTGCCAGATAACACACCCATTCCCGAATCACACACTCACACAAAACACACCCATTAACTAATCGCACACTCACACTCCCGGATAACACACCCATCCACTAATCACACACTCACACTCTCGGATAACACACCCATTCACTAATCACACACTCACACTCCCAGATAACACACCCATTCACTAATCACACAATCACACTCCCCAATAACACACCCATTCACTAATCACACATTCACACTCCCGGATAACACACCCATTCACTAATCACACACTCACACTCCCAGATAACACACCCATTCACTAATCACACATTCACACTCCCAGATAACACACTCATTCACTAATTGCACACTCACACTCCCGGATAACACACTCATTCACTAATCGCACACTCTCACTCCCGGATAGCACACTTATTCACTAATCGCACACTGACACTCCCGGATAACACACCCATTCACTAATCACACAGTCACACTGCCAGATAACACACCCATTCACTAATCACACAGTCACACTGCAGGATAACACACCCATTCACTAATCACACACTCACACTCCCGGATAACACACCGATTCACTAATCACACACTCACACTCCCGGATAACACACCCATTCACTAATCGCACACTCACACTCCCGGATAACAGACTCATTCACTAATCGCACACTGACACTCCCGGATAACACACCCATTCACTAATCACACAGTCACACTGCTAGATAACACACTCATTCACTAATCACACACTCACACTCCCGGATAACACACTCATTCACTAATCGCACACTGACACTCCCGGGTAACACACCCATTCACTAATCACACAGTCACTCTGCCAGATAACACACTCATTCACTAATCACACGCTCATGCTCCCGGATAACACACCCATTCACTAATCGCACACTCACACTCCCGGATAACAGACTCATTCACTAATCGCACACTGACACTCCCGGATAACACACCCATTCACTAATCACACAGTCACACTGCTAGATAACACACTCATTCACTAATTGCACACTCACACTCCCGGATAACACACTCATTCACTAATCGCACACTGACACACCCGGATAACACACCCATTCACTAATCACACAGTCACACTTCCAGATAACACACCCATTCACTAATCACACACTCACACTCCCGGATAACACATCCATTCACTAATCGCACACTCACACTCCCGGATAACAGACTCATTCACTAATCGCACATTGACACTCCCGGATAACACACCCATTCACTAATCACACAGTCACACTGCTAGATAACACACTCATTTACTAATCTCACACTCACACTCCCGGATAACACACCCATTCACTAATCACACAGTCACACTGCCAGATAACACACCCATTCACTAATCACACACTCACACTCCCGGATAACACACTCATTCACTAATCGCACACTCTCACTCCCGGATAGCACACTTATTCACTAATCGCACACTGACACTCCCGGATAACACACCCATTCACTAATCACACAGTCACACTGCCAGATAACACACCCATTCACTAATCACACAGTCACACTGCAGGATAACACACCCATTCACTAATCGCACACACACACTTCCGGATAACACACTCATTATTCACTAATCACACACACAAACTGCTAGATAACACACCCATCCACTTATCACACCCTCACACTCCCGGATAACACACGCATTCAACAATCGCACACTCACACTCCTGGATAACACACTCATTCACTAATCGCACACTGACACTCCTGGATAACACACCCATTCACTAATCACACAGTCACACTGCCAGATAACACACTCATTCACTAATCACACACACACACTCCCGGATAACACACCCACTCACTGATCACACGCTCACGCTCCCGGATAACACACCCATCCACTAATCACACCCTCACACTCCCGGATAACACACACATTAACTAATCGCACACTCACACTCCCGGATAACACACTCATTCACTAATCGCACACTGACACTCCCGGATAACACGCCTATTCACTAATCACACAGTCACACTACCAGATAACACACCCATTCACTCATCACACACTCACACTCCCGCATAACCCACCCATTCTCTCATCGCACACTCACACTCACGGATAACACACCCATTCACTAATCACACAGTCACACTGCCAGATAACACACCCATTCCCGAATCACACACTCACACAAAACACACCCATTAACTAATCGCACACTCACACTCCCGGATAACACACCCATCCACTAATCACACACTCACACTCTCGGATAACATACCCATTCACTAATCACACACTCACACTCCCAGATAACACACCCATTCACTAATCACACAATCACACTCCCCAATAACACACCCATTCACTAATCACACATTCACACTCCCGGATAACACACCCATTCACTAATCACACACTCACACTCCCAGATAACACACCCATTCACTAATCACACATTCACACTCCCAGATAACACACTCATTCACTAATTGCACACTCACACTCCCGGATAACACACTCATTCACTAATCGCACACTCTCACTCCCGGATAGCACACTTATTCACTAATCGCACACTGACACTCCCGGATAACACACCCATTCACTAATCACACAGTCACACTGCCAGATAACACACCCATTCACTAATCACACAGTCACACTGCAGGATAACACACCCATTCACTAATCACACACTCACACGCCCGGATAACACACGCATTCACTAATCGCACACTCACACTCCTGGATAACACACACATTCACTAATCGCACACTGACACTCCCGGATAACACACCCATTCACTAATCACACAGTCACACTGCCAGATAACACACCCATTCACTAATCACACCCTCACATTCCCGGATAACACACGCATTCACTTATCGCACACACACACTCCCGGATAACACACTCATTATTCACTAATCACACACACAAACTGCTAGATAACACACCCATCCACTTATCACACCCTCACACTCCCGGATAACACACGCATTCAACAATCGCACACTCACACTCCTGGATAACACACTCATTCACTAATCGCACACTGACACTCCTGGATAACACACCCATTCACTAATCACACAGTCACACTGCCAGATAACACACTCATTCACTAATCACACACACACACTCCCGGATAACACACCCACTCACTGATCACACGCTCATGCTCCCGGATAACACACCCATCCACTAATCACACCCTCACACTCCCGGATAACACACACATTAACTAATCGCACACTCACACTCCCGGATAACACACTCATTCACTAATCGCACACTGACACTCCCGGATAACACGCCTATTCACTAATCACACAGTCACACTACCAGATAACACACCCATTCACTCATCACACACTCACACTCCCGCATAACCCACCCATTCTCTCATCGCACACTCACACTCACGGATAACACACCCATTCACTAATCACACAGTCACACTGCCAGATAACACACCCATTCCCGAATCACACACTCACACAAAACACACCCATTAACTAATCACACACTCACACTCCCGGATAACACACCCATCCACTAATCACACACTCACACTCCCGGATAACACACCCATTCACTAATCACACACTCAAACTCCCAGATAACACACCCATTCACTAATCACACAATCACACTCCCCAATAACACACCCATTCACTAATCACACATTCACACTCCCGGATAACACACCCATTCACTAATCACACACTCACACTCCCAGATAACACACCCATTCACTAATCACACATTCACACTCCCAGATAACACACTCATTCACTAATTGCACACTCACACTCCCGGATAACACACTCATTCACTAATCGCACACTCACACTCCCGGATAACACACCCATTCACTAATCACAGAGTCACTCTGCCATATAACACACCCATTCACTAATCACACACTCACACTCCCGGATAACACACTCATTCACTAATCGCACACTCTCACTCCCGGATAGCACACTTATTCACTAATCGCACACTGACACTCCCGGATAACACACCCATTCACTAATCACACAGTCACACTCCCTGATAACACACTCATTCACTAATCACACACTGACACTCCCGGATAACACACCCATTCACTAATCACACAGTCACACTGCCAGATAACACACTCATTCACTAATCGCACACTCACACTCCCGGATAACACACTCATTCACTAATCGCACACTCTCACTCCCGGATAGCACACTTATTCACTAATCGCACACTGACACTCCCGGATAACACACCCATTCACTAATCACACAGTCACACTGCCAGATAACACACCCATTCACTAATCACACAGTCACACTGCAGGATAACACACCCATTCACTAATCACACACTCACACGCCCGGATAACACACGCATTCACTAATCGCACACTCACACTCCTGGATAACACACACATTCACTAATCGCACACTGACACTCCCGGATAACACACCCATTCACTAATCACACAGTCACACTGCCAGATAACACACCCATTCACTAATCACACCCTCACATTCCCGGATAACACACGCATTCACTAAACGCACACACACACTCCCGGATAACACACTCATTATTCACTAATCACACACACAAACTGCTAGATAACACACCCATCCACTTATCACACCCTCACACTCCCGGATAACACACGCATTCCACAATCGCACACTCACACTCCTGGATAACACACTCATTCACTAATCGCACACTGACACTCCTGGATAACACACCCATTCACTAATCACACAGTCACACTGCCAGATAACACACTCATTCACTAATCACACACACACACTCCCGGATAACACACCCACTCACTGATCACACGCTCACGCTCCCGGATAACACACCCATCCACTAATCACACCCTCACACTCCCGGATAACACACACATTAACTAATCGCACACTCACACTCCCGGATAACACACTCATTCACTAATCGCACACTGACACTCCCGGATAACACGCCTATTCACTAATCACACAGTCACACTACCAGATAACACACCCATTCACTCATCACACACTCACACTCCCGCATAACCCACCCATTCTCTCATCGCACACTCACACTCACGGATAACACACTCATTCACTAATCACACAGTCACACTGCCAGATAACACACCCATTCCCGAATCACACACTCACACAAAACACACCCATTAACTAATCGCACACTCACACTCCCGGATAACACACCCATCCACTAATCACACACTCACACTCTCGGATAACACACCCATTCACTAATCACACACTCACACTCCCAGATAACACACCCATTCACTAATCACACAATCACACTCCCCAATAACACACCCATTCACTAATCACACATTCACACTCCCGGATAACACACCCATTCACTAATCACACACTCACACTCCCAGATAACACACCCATTCACTAATCACACATTCACACTCCCAGATAACACACTCATTCACTAATTGCACACTCACACTCCCGGATAACACACTCATTCACTAATCGCACACTCTCACTCCCGGATAGCACACTTATTCACTAATCGCACACTGACACTCCCGGATAACACACCCATTCACTAATCACACAGTCACACTGCCAGATAACACACCCATTCACTAATCACACAGTCACACTGCAGGATAACACACCCATTCACTAATCACACACTCACACGCCCGGATAACACACGCATTCACTAATCGCACACTCACACTCCTGGATAACACACACATTCACTAATCGCACACTGACACTCCCGGATAACACACTCATTCACTAATCGCACACTGACACTCCCGGATAACACACCCATTCACTAATCACACAGTCACTCTGCCATATAACACACCCATTCACTAATCACACACTCACACTCCCGGATAACACACTCATTCACTAATCGCACACTCTCACTCCCGGATAGCACACTTATTCACTAATCGCACACTGACACTCCCGGATAACACACCCATTCACTAATCACACAGTCACACTCCCTGATAACACACTCATTCACTAATCACACACTGACACTCCCGGATAACACACCCATTCACTAATCACACAGTCACAATGCCAGATAACACACTCATTCACTAATTGCACACTCACACTCCCGGATAACACACTCATTCACTAATCGCACACTGACATTCCCGGATAACACACCCATTCACTAATCACACAGTCACACTTCCAGATAACACACCCATTCACTAATCACACACTCACACTCCCGGATAACACACCCATTCACTAATCGCACACTCCCACTCCCGGATAACAGACTCATTCACTAATCGCACATTGACACTCCCGGATAACACACCCATTCACTAATCACACAGTCACACTGCTAGATAACACACTGATTTACTAATCTCACACTCACACTCCCGGATAACACACCCATTCACTAATCACACAGTCACACTGCTAGATAACACACTCATTCACTAATCTCACACTCACACTCCCGGATAACACACCTATTCACTAATCACACACTCACACTCCCGGATAACACACTCTTTCACTAATCGCACACTCTCACTCCCGGACAGCACACTTATTCACTAATCGCACACTGACACTCCCGGATAACACACTCATTCACTAATCACACAGTCACACTGCCAGATAACACACCCATTCACTAATCACACACTGACACTCCCGGATAACACACCCATTCACTAATCGCACACTCTCACTCCCGGATAGCACACTTATTCACTAATCGCACACTGACACTCCCGGATAACACACCCATTCACTAATCACACAGTCACACTCCCTGATAACATATCCATTCACTAATCACACACTGACACTCCCGGATAACACACCCATTCACTAATCACACAGTCACACTGCCAGATAACACACTCATTCACTAATTGCACACTCTCACTCCCGGATAACACACCCATTCACTAATCGCACACTGACAGTCCCGGATAACACACCCATTCACTAATCACACAGTCACACTTCCAGATAACACACCCATTCACTAATCACACACTCACACTCCCGGATAACACACCCATTCACTAATCACACACTCACACTCCCGGATAACACACCCATTCACTAATCACACAGTCACACTGCCAGATAACACACTCATTCACTAATCGCACACTCACACTCCCGGATAACACACTCATTCACTAATCGCACACTCTCACTCCCGGATAGCACACTTATTCACTAATCGCACACTGACACTCCCGGATAACACACCCATTCACTAATCACACAGTCACACTGCCAGATAACACACCCATTCACTAATCACACAGTCACACTGCAGGATAACACACCCATTCACTAATCACACACTCACACTTCCAGATAACACACCCATTCACTAATCACACACTCACACTCCCGGATAACACACCCATTCACTAATCACACACTCACACTCCCGGATAACACACCCATTCACTAATCACACAGTCACACTGCCAGATAACACACTCATTCACTAATCGCACACTCACACTCCCGGATAACACACGCATTCACTAATCGCACACTCACACTCCTGGATAACACACACATTCACTAATCGCACACTGACACTCCCGGATAACACACCCATTCACTAATCACACAGTCACACTGCCAGATAACACACCCATTCACTAATCACACCCTCACATTCCCGGATAACACACGCATTCACTAAACGCACACACACACTCCCGGATAACACACTCATTATTCACTAATCACACACACAAACTGCTAGATAACACACCCATCCACTTATCACACCCTCACACTCCCGGATAACACACGCATTCAACAATCGCACACTCACACTCCTGGATAACACACTCATTCACTAATCGCACACTGACACTCCTGGATAACACACCCATTCACTAATCACACAGTCACACTGCCAGATAACACACTCATTCACTAATCACACACACACACTCCCGGATAACACACCCACTCACTGATCACACGCTCACGCTCCCGGATAACACACCCATCCACTAATCACACCCTCACACTCCCGGATAACACACACATTAACTAATCGCACACTCACACTCCCGGATAACACACCCATTCACTAATCACACAGTCACTCTGCCATATAACACACCCATTCACTAATCACACACTCACACTCCCGGATAACACACTCATTCACTAATCGCACACTCTCACTCCCGGATAGCACACTTATTCACTAATCGCACACTGACACTCCCGGATAACACACCCATTCACTAATCACACAGTCACACTCCCTGATAACACACTCATTCACTAATCACACACTGACACTCCCGGATAACACACCCATTCACTAATCACACAGTCACACTGCCAGATAACACACTCATTCACTAATCACACACACACACTCCCGGATAACACACCCACTCACTGATCACACGCTCACGCTCCCGGATAACACACCCATCCACTAATTACACCCTCACACTCCCGGATAACACACACATTAACTAATCGCACACTCACACTCCCGGATAACACACTCATTCACTAATCGCACACTGACACTCCCGGATAACACGCCTATTCACTAATCACACAGTCACACTACCAGATAACACACCCATTCACTCATCACACACTCACACTCCCGCATAACCCACCCATTCTCTCATCGCACACTCACACTCACGGATAACACACCCATTCACTAATCACACAGTCACACTGCCAGATAACACACCCATTCCCGAATCACACACTCACACAAAACACACCCATTAACTAATCGCACACTCACACTCCCGGATAACACACCCATCCACTAATCACACACTCACACTCTCGGATAACACACCCATTCACTAATCACACACTCACACTCCCAGATAACACACCCATTCACTAATCACACAATCACACTCCCCAATAACACACCCATTCACTAATCACACATTCACACTCCCGGATAACACACCCATTCACTAATCACACACTCACACTCCCAGATAACACACCCATTCACTAATCACACATTCACACTCCCAGATAACACACTCATTCACTAATTGCACACTCACACTCCCGGATAACACACTCATTCACTAATCGCACACTGACACTCCCGGATAACACACCCATTCACTAATCACACAGTCACTCTGCCATATAACACACCCATTCACTAATCACACACTCACACTCCCGGATAACACACTCATTCACTAATCGCACACTCTCACGCCCGGATAGCACACTTATTCACTAATCGCACACTGACACTCCCGGATAACACACCCATTCACTAATCACACAGTCACACTCCCTGATAACACACTCATTCACTAATCACACACTGACACTCCCGGATAACACACCCATTCACTAATCACACAGTCACAATGCCAGATAACACACTCATTCACTAATTGCACACTCACACTCCCGGATAACACACTCATTCACTAATCGCACACTGACATTCCCGGATAACACACCCATTCACTAATCACACAGTCACACTTCCAGATAACACACCCATTCACTAATCACACACTCACACTCCCGGATAACACACCCATTCACTAATCGCACACTCCCACTCCCGGATAACAGACTCATTCACTAATCGCACATTGACACTCCCGGATAACACACCCATTCACTAATCACACAGTCACACTGCTAGATAACACACTCATTTACTAATCTCACACTCACACTCCCGGATAACACACCCATTCACTAATCACACAGTCACACTGCTAGATAACACACTCATTCACTAATCTCACACTCACACTCCCGGATAACACACCTATTCACTAATCACACACTCACACTCCCGGATAACACACTCTTTCACTAATCGCACACTCTCACTCCCGGACAGCACACTTATTCACTAATCGCACACTGACACTCCCGGATAACACACTCATTCACTAATCACACAGTCACACTGCCAGATAACACACCCATTCACTAATCACACACTGACACTCCCGGATAACACACCCATTCACTAATCGCACACTCTCACTCCCGGATAGCACACTTATTCACTAATCGCACACTGACACTCCCGGATAACACACCCATTCACTAATCACACAGTCACACTCCCTGATAACATATCCATTCACTAATCACACACTGACACTCCCGGATAACACACCCATTCACTAATCACACAGTCACACTGCCAGATAACACACTCATTCACTAATTGCACACTCTCACTCCCGGATAACACACCCATTCACTAATCGCACACTGACAGTCCCGGATAACACACCCATTCACTAATCACACAGTCACACTTCCAGATAACACACCCATTCACTAATCACACACTCACACTCCCGGATAACACACCCATTCACTAATCACACACTCACACTCCCGGATAACACACCCATTCACTAATCACACAGTCACACTGCCAGATAACTCACTCATTCACTAATCGCACACTCACACTCCCGGATAACACACTCATTCACTAATCGCACACTCTCACTCCCGGATAGCACACTTATTCACTAATCGCACACTGACACTCCCGGATAACACACCCATTCACTAATCACACAGTCACACTGCCAGATAACACACCCATTCACTAATCACACAGTCACACTGCAGGATAACACACCCATTCACTAATCACACACTCACACGCCCGGATAACACACGCATTCACTAATCGCACACTCACACTCCTGGATAACACACACATTCACTAATCGCACACTGACACTCCCGGATAACACACCCATTCACTAATCACACAGTCACACTGCCAGATAACACACCCATTCACTAATCACACCCTCACATTCCCGGATAACACACGCATTCACTAAACGCACACACACACTCCCGGATAACACACTCATTATTCACTAATCACACACACAAACTGCTAGATAACACACCCATCCACTTATCACACCCTCACACTCCCGGATAACACACGCATTCAACAATCGCACACTCACACTCCTGGATAACACACTCATTCACTAATCGCACACTGACACTCCTGGATAACACACCCATTCACTAATCACACAGTCACACTGCCAGATAACACACTCATTCACTAATCACACACACACACTCCCGGATAACACACCCACTCACTGATCACACGCTCACGCTCCCGGATAACACACCCATCCACTAATCACACCCTCACACTCCCGGATAACACACACATTAACTAATCGCACACTCACACTCCCGGATAACACACCCATTCACTAATCACACAGTCACTCTGCCATATAACACACCCATTCACTAATCACACACTCACACTCCCGGATAACACACTCATTCACTAATCGCACACTCTCACTCCCGGATAGCACACTTATTCACTAATCGCACACTGACACTCCCGGATAACACACCCATTCACTAATCACACAGTCACACTCCCTGATAACACACTCATTCACTAATCACACACTGACACTCCCGGATAACACACCCATTCACTAATCACACAGTCACACTGCCAGATAACACACCCATTCACTAATCACACACTGACACTCCCGGATAACACACCCATTCACTAATCGCACACTCTCACTCCCGGATAGCACACTTATTCACTAATCGCACACTGACACTCCCGGATAACACACCCATTCACTAATCACACAGTCACACTCCCTGATAACATATCCATTCACTAATCACACACTGACACTCCCGGATAACACACCCATTCACTAATCACACAGTCACACTGCCAGATAACACACTCATTCACTAATTGCACACTCTCACTCCCGGATAACACACCCATTCACTAATCGCACACTGACAGTCCCGGATAACACACCCATTCACTAATCACACAGTCACACTTCCAGATAACACACCCATTCACTAATCACACACTCACACTCCCGGATAACACACCCATTCACTAATCACACACTCACACTCCCGGATAACACACCCATTCACTAATCACACAGTCACACTGCCAGATAACACACTCATTCACTAATCGCACACTCACACTCCCGGATAACACACTCATTCACTAATCGCACACTCTCACTCCCGGATAGCACACTTATTCACTAATCGCACACTGACACTCCCGGATAACACACCCATTCACTAATCACACAGTCACACTGCCAGATAACACACCCATTCACTAATCACACAGTCACACTGCAGGATAACACACCCATTCACTAATCACACACTCACACGCCCGGATAACACACGCATTCACTAATCGCACACTCACACTCCTGGATAACACACACATTCACTAATCGCACACTGACACTCCCGGATAACACACCCATTCACTAATCACACAGTCACACTGCCAGATAACACACCCATTCACTAATCACACCCTCACATTCCCGGATAACACACGCATTCACTAAACGCACACACACACTCCCGGATAACACACTCATTATTCACTAATCACACACACAAACTGCTAGATAACACACCCATCCACTTATCACACCCTCACACTCCCGGATAACACACGCATTCAACAATCGCACACTCACACTCCTGGATAACACACTCATTCACTAATCGCACACTGACACTCCTGGATAACACACCCATTCACTAATCACACAGTCACACTGCCAGATAACACACTCATTCACTAATCACACACACACACTCCCGGATAACACACCCACTCACTGATCACACGCTCACGCTCCCGGATAACACACCCATCCACTAATCACACCCTCACACTCCCGGATAACACACACATTAACTAATCGCACACTCACACTCCCGGATAACACACTCATTCACTAATCGCACACTGACACTCCCGGATAACACGCCTATTCACTAATCACACAGTCACACTACCAGATAACACACCCATTCACTCATCACACACTCACACTCCCGCATAACCCACCCATTCTCTCATCGCACACTCACACTCACGGATAACACACCCATTCACTAATCACACAGTCACACTGCCAGATAACACACCCATTCCCGAATCACACACTCACACAAAACACACCCATTAACTAATCGCACACTCACACTCCCGGATAACACACCCATCCACTAATCACACACTCACACTCTCGGATAACACACCCATTCACTAATCACACACTCACACTCCCAGATAACACACCCATTCACTAATCACACAATCACACTCCCCAATAACACACCCATTCACTAATCACACATTCACACTCCCGGATAACACACCCATTCACTAATCACACACTCACACTCCCAGATAACACACCCATTCACTAATCACACATTCACACTCCCAGATAACACACTCATTCACTAATTGCACACTCACACTCCCGGATAACACACTCATTCACTAAACGCACACTCTCACTCCCGGATAGCACACTTATTCACTAATCGCACACTGACACTCCCGGATAACACACCCATTCACTAATCACACAGTCACACTGCCAGATAACACACCCATTCACTAATCACACAGTCACACTGCAGGATAACACACCCATTCACTAATCACACACTCACACGCCCGGATAACACACGCATTCACTAATCGCACACTCACACTCCTGGATAACACACACATTCACTAATCGCACACTGACACTCCCGGATAACACACCCATTCACTAATCACACAGTCACAGTACCAGATAACACACCCATTCACTAATCACACCCTCACATTCCCGGATAACACACGCATTCACTAATCGCACACTCACACTCCCGGATAACACACCCATTCACTAATCACACAGTCACTCTGCCATATAACACACCCATTCACTAATCACACACTCACACTCCCGGATAACACACTCATTCACTAATCGCACACTCTCACTCCCGGATAGCACACTTATTCACTAATCGCACACTGACACTCCCGGATAACACACCCATTCACTAATCACACAGTCACACTCCCTGATAACACACTCATTCACTAATCACACACTGACACTCCCGGATAACACACCCATTCACTAATCACACAGTCACACTGCCAGATAACACACTCATTCACTAATCACACACACACACTCCCGGATAACACACCCACTCACTGATCACACGCTCACGCTCCCGGATAACACACCCATCCACTAATTACACCCTCACACTCCCGGATAACACACACATTAACTAATCGCACACTCACACTCCCGGATAACACACTCATTCACTAATCGCACACTGACACTCCCGGATAACACGCCTATTCACTAATCACACAGTCACACTACCAGATAACACACCCATTCACTCATCACACACTCACACTCCCGCATAACCCACCCATTCTCTCATCGCACACTCACACTCACGGATAACACACCCATTCACTAATCACACAGTCACACTGCCAGATAACACACCCATTCCCGAATCACACACTCACACAAAACACACCCATTAACTAATCGCACACTCACACTCCCGGATAACACACCCATCCACTAATCACACACTCACACTCTCGGATAACACACCCATTCACTAATCACACACTCACACTCCCAGATAACACACCCATTCACTAATCACACAATCACACTCCCCAATAACACACCCATTCACTAATCACACATTCACACTCCCGGATAACACACCCATTCACTAATCACACACTCACACTCCCAGATAACACACCCATTCACTAATCACACATTCACACTCCCAGATAACACACTCATTCACTAATTGCACACTCACACTCCCGGATAACACACTCATTCACTAATCGCACACTGACACTCCCGGATAACACACCCATTCACTAATCACACAGTCACTCTGCCATATAACACACCCATTCACTAATCACACACTCACACTCCCGGATAACACACTCATTCACTAATCGCACACTCTCACGCCCGGATAGCACACTTATTCACTCATCGCACACTGACACTCCCGGATAACACACCCATTCACTAATCACACAGTCACACTCCCTGATAACACACTCATTCACTAATCACACACTGACACTCCCGGATAACACACCCATTCACTAATCACACAGTCACAATGCCAGATAACACACTCATTCACTAATTGCACACTCACACTCCCGGATAACACACTCATTCACTAATCGCACACTGACATTCCCGGATAACACACCCATTCACTAATCACACAGTCACACTTCCAGATAACACACCCATTCACTAATCACACACTCACACTCCCGGATAACACACCCATTCACTAATCGCACACTCCCACTCCCGGATAACAGACTCATTCACTAATCGCACATTGACACTCCCGGATAACACACCCATTCACTAATCACACAGTCACACTGCTAGATAACACACTCATTTACTAATCTCACACTCACACTCCCGGATAACACACCCATTCACTAATCACACAGTCACACTGCTAGATAACACACTCATTCACTAATCTCACACTCACACTCCCGGATAACACACCTATTCACTAATCACACACTCACACTCCCGGATAACACACTCTTTCACTAATCGCACACTCTCACTCCCGGACAGCACACTTATTCACTAATCGCACACTGACACTCCCGGATAACACACTCATTCACTAATCACACAGTCACACTGCCAGATAACACACCCATTCACTAATCACACACTGACACTCCCGGATAACACACCCATTCACTAATCGCACACTCTCACTCCCGGATAGCACACTTATTCACTAATCGCACACTGACACTCCCGGATAACACACCCATTCACTAATCACACAGTCACACTCCCTGATAACATATCCATTCACTAATCACACACTGACACTCCCGGATAACACACCCATTCACTAATCACACAGTCACACTGCCAGATAACACACTCATTCACTAATTGCACACTCTCACTCCCGGATAACACACCCATTCACTAATCGCACACTGACAGTCCCGGATAACACACCCATTCACTAATCACACAGTCACACTTCCAGATAACACACCCATTCACTAATCACACACTCACACTCCCGGATAACACACCCATTCACTAATCACACACTCACACTCCCGGATAACACACCCATTCACTAATCACACAGTCACACTGCCAGATAACACACTCATTCACTAATCGCACACTCACACTCCCGGATAACACACTCATTCACTAATCGCACACTCTCACTCCCGGATAGCACACTTATTCACTAATCGCACACTGACACTCCCGGATAACACACCCATTCACTAATCACACAGTCACACTGCCAGATAACACACCCATTCACTAATCACACAGTCACACTGCAGGATAACACACCCATTCACTAATCACACACTCACACGCCCGGATAACACACGCATTCACTAATCGCACACTCACACTCCTGGATAACACACACATTCACTAATCGCACACTGACACTCCCGGATAACACACCCATTCACTAATCACACAGTCACACTGCCAGATAACACACCCATTCACTAATCACACCCTCACATTCCCGGATAACACACGCATTCACTAAACGCACACACACACTCCCGGATAACACACTCATTATTCACTAATCACACACACAAACTGCTAGATAACACACCCATCCACTTATCACACCCTCACACTCCCGGATAACACACGCATTCAACAATCGCACACTCACACTCCTGGATAACACACTCATTCACTAATCGCACACTGACACTCCTGGATAACACACCCATTCACTAATCACACAGTCACACTGCCAGATAACACACTCATTCACTAATCACACACACACACTCCCGGATAACACACCCACTCACTGATCACACGCTCACGCTCCCGGATAACACACCCATCCACTAATCACACCCTCACACTCCCGGATAACACACACATTAACTAATCGCACACTCACACTCCCGGATAACACACCCATTCACTAATCACACAGTCACTCTGCCATATAACACACCCATTCACTAATCACACACTCACACTCCCGGATAACACACTCATTCACTAATCGCACACTCTCACTCCCGGATAGCACACTTATTCACTAATCGCACACTGACACTCCCGGATAACACACCCATTCACTAATCACACAGTCACACTCCCTGATAACACACTCATTCACTAATCACACACTGACACTCCCGGATAACACACCCATTCACTAATCACACAGTCACACTGCCAGATAACACACCCATTCACTAATCACACACTGACACTCCCGGATAACACACCCATTCACTAATCGCACACTCTCACTCCCGGATAGCACACTTATTCACTAATCGCACACTGACACTCCCGGATAACACACCCATTCACTAATCACACAGTCACACTCCCTGATAACATATCCATTCACTAATCACACACTGACACTCCCGGATAACACACCCATTCACTAATCACACAGTCACACTGCCAGATAACACACTCATTCACTAATTGCACACTCTCACTCCCGGATAACACACCCATTCACTAATCGCACACTGACAGTCCCGGATAACACACCCATTCACTAATCACACAGTCACACTTCCAGATAACACACCCATTCACTAATCACACACTCACACTCCCGGATAACACACCCATTCACTAATCACACACTCACACTCCCGGATAACACACCCATTCACTAATCACACAGTCACACTGCCAGATAACACACTCATTCACTAATCGCACACTCACACTCCCGGATAACACACTCATTCACTAATCGCACACTCTCACTCCCGGATAGCACACTTATTCACTAATCGCACACTGACACTCCCGGATAACACACCCATTCACTAATCACACAGTCACACTGCCAGATAACACACCCATTCACTAATCACACAGTCACACTGCAGGATAACACACCCATTCACTAATCACACACTCACACGCCCGGATAACACACGCATTCACTAATCGCACACTCACACTCCTGGATAACACACACATTCACTAATCGCACACTGACACTCCCGGATAACACACCCATTCACTAATCACACAGTCACACTGCCAGATAACACACCCATTCACTAATCACACCCTCACATTCCCGGATAACACACGCATTCACTAAACGCACACACACACTCCCGGATAACACACTCATTATTCACTAATCACACACACAAACTGCTAGATAACACACCCATCCACTTATCACACCCTCACACTCCCGGATAACACACGCATTCAACAATCGCACACTCACACTCCTGGATAACACACTCATTCACTAATCGCACACTGACACTCCTGGATAACACACCCATTCACTAATCACACAGTCACACTGCCAGATAACACACTCATTCACTAATCACACACACACACTCCCGGATAACACACCCACTCACTGATCACACGCTCACGCTCCCGGATAACACACCCATCCACTAATCACACCCTCACACTCCCGGATAACACACACATTAACTAATCGCACACTCACACTCCCGGATAACACACTCATTCACTAATCGCACACTGACACTCCCGGATAACACGCCTATTCACTAATCACACAGTCACACTACCAGATAACACACCCATTCACTCATCACACACTCACACTCCCGCATAACCCACCCATTCTCTCATCGCACACTCACACTCACGGATAACACACCCATTCACTAATCACACAGTCACACTGCCAGATAACACACCCATTCCCGAATCACACACTCACACAAAACACACCCATTAACTAATCGCACACTCACACTCCCGGATAACACACCCATCCACTAATCACACACTCACACTCTCGGATAACACACCCATTCACTAATCACACACTCACACTCCCAGATAACACACCCATTCACTAATCACACAATCACACTCCCCAATAACACACCCATTCACTAATCACACATTCACACTCCCGGATAACACACCCATTCACTAATCACACACTCACACTCCCAGATAACACACCCATTCACTAATCACACATTCACACTCCCAGATAACACACTCATTCACTAATTGCACACTCACACTCCCGGATAACACACTCATTCACTAATCGCACACTCTCACTCCCGGATAGCACACTTATTCACTAATCGCACACTGACACTCCCGGATAACACACCCATTCACTAATCACACAGTCACACTGCCAGATAACACACCCATTCACTAATCACACAGTCACACTGCAGGAAAACACACCCATTCACTAATCACACACTCACACGCCCGGATAACACACGCATTCACTAATCGCACACTCACACTCCTGGATAACACACACATTCACTAATCGCACACTGACACTCCCGGATAACACACCCATTCACTAATCACACAGTCACAGTACCAGATAACACACCCATTCACTAATCACACCCTCACATTCCCGGATAACACACGCATTCACTAATCGCACACACACACTCCCGGATAACACACTCATTATTCACTAATCACACACACAAACTGCTAGATAACACACCCATCCACTTATCACACCCTCACACTCCCGGATAACACACGCATTCAACAATCGCACACTCACACTCCTGGATAACACACTCATTCACTAATCGCACACTGACACTCCTGGATAACACACCCATTCACTAAGCACACAGTCACACTGCCAGATAACACACTCATTCACTAATCACACACACACACTCCCGGATAACACACCCACTCACTGATCACACGCTCACGCTCCCGGATAACACACCCATACACTAATCACACCCTCACACTCCCGGATAACACACACATTAACTAATCGCACACTCACACTCCCGGATAACACACTCATTCACTAATCGCACACTGACACTCCCGGATAACACGCCTATTCACTAATCACACAGTCACACTACCAGATAACACACCCATTCACTCATCACACACTCACACTCCCGCATAACCCACCCATTCTCTCATCGCACACTCACACTCACGGATAACACACCCATTCACTAATCACACAGTCACACTGCCAGATAACACACCCATTCCCGAATCACACACTCACACAAAACACACCCATTAACTAATCGCACACTCACACTCCCGGATAACACACCCATCCACTAATCACACACTCACACTCTCGGATAACACACCCATTCACTAATCACACACTCACACTCCCAGATAACACACCCATTCACTAATCACACAATCACACTCCCCAATAACACACCCATTCACTAATCACACATTCACACTCCCGGATAACACACCCATTCACTAATCACACACTCACACTCCCAGATAACACACCCATTCACTAATCACACATTCACACTCCCAGATAACACACTCATTCACTAATTGCACACTCACACTCCCGGATAACACACTCATTCACTAATCGCACACTGACACTCCCGGATAACACACCCATTCACTAATCACACAGTCACTCTGCCATATAACACACCCATTCACTAATCACACACTCACACTCCCGGATAACACACTCATTCACTAATCGCACACTCTCACTCCCGGATAGCACACTTATTCACTAATCGCACACTGACACTCCCGGATAACACACCCATTCACTAATCACACAGTCACACTCCCTGATAACACACTCATTCACTAATCACACACTGACACTCCCGGATAACACACCCATTCACTAATCACACAGTCACACTGCCAGATAACACACTCATTCACTAATTGCACACTCACACTCCCGGATAACACACTCATTCACTAATCGCACACTGACACTCCCGGATAACACACCCATTCACTAATCACACAGTCATACTTCCAGATAACACACCCATTCACTAATCACACACTCACACTCCCGGATAACACACCCATTCACTAATCGCACACTCCCACTCCCGGATAACAGACTCATTCACTAATCGCACATTGACACTCCCGGATAACACACCCATTCACTAATCACACAGTCACACTGCTAGATAACACACTCATTTACTAATCTCACACTCACACTCCCGGATAACACACCCATTCACTAATCACACAGTCACACTGTTAGATAACACACTCATTCACTAATCTCACACTCACACTCCCGGATAACACACCTATTCACTAATCACACACTCACACTCCCGGATAACACACTCTTTCACTAATCGCACACTCTCACTCCCGGACAGCACACTTATTCACTAATCGCACACTGACACTCCCGGATAACACACTCATTCACTAATCACACAGTCACACTGCCAGATAACACACCCATTCACTAATCACACACTGACACTCCCGGATAACACACCCATTCACTAATCGCACACTCTCACTCCCGGAAAGCACACTTATTCACTAATCGCACACTGACACTCCCGGATAACACACCCATTCACTAATCACACAGTCACACTCCCTGATAACATATCCATTCACTAATCACACACTGACACTCCCGGATAACACACCCATTCACTAATCACACAGTCACACTGCCAGATAACACACTCATTCACTAATTGCACACTCTCACTCCCGGATAACACACCCATTCACTAATCGCACACTGACAGTCCCGGATAACACACCCATTCACTAATCACACAGTCACACTTCCAGATAACACACCCATTCACTAATCACACACTCACACTCCCGGATAACACACCCATTCACTAATCACACACTCACACTCCCGGATAACACACCCATTCACTAATCACACAGTCACACTTCCAGATAACACACCCATTCACTAATCACACACTCACACTCCCGGATAACACACCCATTCACTAATCGCACACTCACACTCCCGGATAACAGACTCATTCACTAATCGCACACTGACACTCCCGGATAACACACCCATTCACTAATCACACAGTCACACTGCTAGATAACACACTCATTCAGTAATCTCACACTCACACTCCCGGATAACACACCCATTCACTAATCGCACACTCACACTCACGGATAACACACCCATTCACTAATCACACAGTCACACTGCCAGATAACACACCCATTCACTAATCACACACTCACGCTCCCAGAAAACACACTCATTCACTAATCGCACACTCACACTCCCGGATAACACATTCATTCACTAATCAAACACTCGCACACTCAGATGACACACCCATTCACTAATCACACACTCACACTCCCGGATAACACACCGATTCACTAATCACACACTCACACTCCCGGATAACACACCCATTCACTAATCGCACACTCACACTCCCGGATAACAGACTCATTCACTAATCGCACACTGACACTCCCGGATAACACACCCATTCACTAATCACACAGTCACACTGCTAGATAACACACTCATTCACTAATCACACACTCACACTCCCGGATAACACACTCATTCACTAATCGCACACTGACACTCCCGGATAACACACCCATTCACTAATCACACAGTCACTCTGCCAGATAACACACTCATTCACTAATCACACGCTCATGCTCCCGGATAACACACCCATCCACTAATCACACACTCACACTCCCGGATAACAGACTCATTCACTAATCGCACACTGACACTCCCGGATAACACACCCATTCACTAATCACACAGTCACACTGCTAGATAACACACTCATTCACTAATTGCACACTCACACTCCCGGATAACACACTCATTCACTAATCGCACACTGACACTCCCGGATAACACACCCATTCACTAATCACACAGTCACACTTCCAGATAACACACCCATTCACTAATCACACACTCACACTCCCGGATAACACACCCATTCACTAATCGCACACTCACACTCCCGGATAACAGACTCATTCACTAATCGCACATTGACACTCCCGGATAACACACCCATTCACTAATCACACAGTCACACTGCTAGATAACACACTCATTTACTAATCTCACACTCACACTCCCGGATAACACACCCATTCACTAATCACACAGTCACACTGCTAGATAACACACTCATTCACTAATCTCACACTCACACTCCCGGATAACACACCTATTCACTAATCACACACTCACACTCCCGGATAACACACTCATTCACTAATCGCACACTCTCACTCCCGGATAGCACACTTATTCACTAATCACACACTGACACTCCCGGATAACACACCCATTCACTAATCACACAGTCACACTGCAGGATAACACACCCATTCAGTAATCACACACTCACACGCCCGGATAACACACGCATTCACTAATCGCACACTCACACTCCCGGATAACACACTCATTATTCACTAATCACACACTCAAACTGCCAGATAACACACCCATCCACTAATCACACCCTCACACTCCCGGATAACACACGCATTCACCAATCGCACACTCACACTCCTGGATAACACACTCATTCACTAATCGCACAGTGACACTCCTGGATAACACACCCATTCACTAATCACACAGTCACACTGCCAGATAACACACTCATTCACTAATCACACACACACACTCCCGGATAACACACCCATTCACTGATCACACGCTCACGCTCCCGGATAACACACCCATCCACTAATCATACCCTCACACTCCCGGATAACACACTCATTCACTAATCGCACACTGACACTCCCGGATAACACGCCTATTCACTAATCACACAGTCACACTACCAGATAACACACCCATTCACTCATCACACACTCACACTCCCGCATAACCCACCCATTCTCTCATCGCACACTCACACTCACGGATAACACACCCATTCACTAATCACACAGTCACACTGCCAGATAACACACCCATTCCCGAATCACACACTCACACAAAACACACCCATTAACTAATCGCACACTCACACTCCCGGATAACACACCCATTCACTAATCACACACTCACACTCCCGGATAACACACCCATTCACTAATCACACATTCACGCTCCCAGATAACACACTCATTCACTAATTGCACACTCACACTCCCGGATAACACACTCATTCACTAATCGCACACTCACACTCCCGGATAACACACCCATTCACTAATCACACAGTCACTCTGCCAGATAACACACCCATTCACTAATCACACACTCACACTCCCGGATAACACACTCATTCACTAATCGCACACTCTCACTCCCGGATAGCACACTTATTCACTAATCGCACACTGACACTCCTGGATAACACACCCATTCACTAATCACACAGTCACACTGCCAGATAACACACTCATTCACTAATTGCACACTCACACTCCCAGATAACACACTCATTCACTAATCCCACATTGACACTCCCGGATAACACACCCATTCACTAATCACACAGTCACACTGCCAGATAACACACTCATTCACTAATTGCACACTCACACTCCCGGATAACACACTCATTCACTAATCGCACACTGACAGTCCCGGATAACACACCCATTCACTAATCACACAGTCACACTTCCAGATAACACACCCATTCACTAATCACACACTGACACTCCCGGATAACACACCCATTCACTAATCACACACTCACACTCCCGGATAACACACCCATTCACTAATCACACAGTCACTCTGCCAGATAACACACCCATTCACTAATCGCACACTGACACTCCCGGATAACACACCCATTCACTAATCACACAGTCACACTGCTAGATAACACACTCATTCACTAATCTCACACTCACACTCCCGGATAACACACTCATTCACTAATCGCACACTCACACTCACGGATAACACACCCATTCACTAATCACACAGTCACACTGCCAGATAACACACCCATTCACTAATCACACACTCACGCTCCCGGAAAACACACTCATTCACTAATCGCACACTCACACTCCCGGATAACACATTCATTCACTAATCAAACACTCGCACACTCAGATGACACACCCATTCACTAATCACACACTCACACTCCCGGATAACACACCGATTCACTAATCACACACTCACACTCCTGGATAACATACCCATTCACTAATCGCACACTCACACTCCCGGATAACAGACTCATTCACTAATCACACACTCACACTCCCGGATAACACACCCATTCACTAATCGCACAGTCACACTGCTAGATAACACACTCATTCACTAATCGCACACTCACACTCCCAGATAACACACCCATTCACTAATCACACACTCACACTCCCGGATAACACACTCATTCACTAATCGCACACTGACACTCCCTGATAACACACGCATTAACTAATCGCACACTCACACTCCCAGATAACACACTCATTCACTAATCACACACACACACTCCCGGATAACACACCCATTCACGAACCACACGCTCACGCTCCCGGATAACACACCCATCCACTAATCACACACTCACACTCCCGGGTAACACACCCATTCACTAATCAAACACTCACACACTCAGATGACACACCCATTCACTAATCACACACTCACACTCCCGGATAACACACCCATCCACTAATCAAACACTCACACACTCAGATGACACACCCATTCACTAATCACACACTCACACTCCCGGATAACACACCCATTCACTAATCACACACTCACACTCCCGGATAACACCCAATAACTGATCACACACTCACACTCACGGATAACACACCCATTCACTAATCACACACTAATGCTCCCGGATAAAACTCCCATTCACTAATCACACACTCACACTCCCGGATAACGCACCCATTCCCGAATCACACACTCATACTCACACAAAACACACCCATTAACTAATCGCACACTCACACTCCTGGATAACACACCCATCCACTAATCACACACTCACACTGCCGGATAACACACCCATTCACTAATCACACAGTCACACTCCCGGATAACACACCCATTCACTAATCACACACTCACACTCACGGATAACAAACCCATTCACTAATCACACAGTCACACTGCCAGATAACACACCCATTCACTAATCGCACACTCTCACTCCCGGATAACACACTCATTCACTAATCGCTCACTGACACTCCCGGATAACACACCCATTCACTAATCACACAGTCACACTGCCAGATAACACACCCATTCACTAATCACACACTCACACTCCCGGATAACACACTCATTCACTAATCTCACTCTGACACTCCCTGATAACACACCCATTCAATAATCACACACTCACACTGCCAGATAACACACTCATTCACTAATCACACACTCACACTCCTGGATAACACACTCATTCACTAATCGCACACTCACACTCACGGATAACACACCTATTCACTAATCGCACATTGACACAACCGGATAACACACCCATTCACTAATCGCACATTGACACTGCCAGATAACACACCCATTCACTAATCGCACACTCTCACTCCCGGATAACACACTCATTCACTAATCGCACACTCACACTCACGGATAACACACCCATTCAGTAATCACAAGTCACACTGCCAGATAACACACCCATTAACTAATCACAAACTAACACTCGCGGAAAACACACTCATTCACTAATCGCACACTCACACTCCCGGATAACACACTCATTCACTAATCGCACACTGACACTCCCTGATAACACACCCATTCACTAATCACACAGTCATACTACCAGATAACACACTCATTCACTAATCACACACTCACACTCCCGGATAACACACCCATTCACTCATCACACACTCACACTCCCGGATAACACACCCATCCACTAATCAAACACTCACACACTCAGATGACACACCCATTCAATAATCACACACTCACACTCCCGGATAACACACCCATCCACTAATCACACAGTCACACTGCCAGATAACACACCCATTCACTAATCACACACTCACACTCCCGGATAACACACCCATTCGCTAATCACACACTCACACTCCCGGATAACACACCCAATAACTGATCACACACTCACACTCACGGATAACACACCCATTCACTAATCACACACTCACACTCCCGGATAACACACTCATTCACTAATCGCACACTGACACTCCCGGATAACACACCCATTCACTAATCACACAGTCACACTGCCAGATAACACACCCATTCACTAATCACACACTCACACTACCGGATAACACACGCATTAACTAATCGTACACTCACACCCCCGGATAACACACTCATTCACTAATCGCACACTCACACTCCCGGATAACAGACTCATTCACTAATCACACACTGACACTCCCGGATAACACACCCATTCACTCATCACACAGTCGCACTGCCAGATAACACACTCATTCACTAATTGCACACTCACACTCCCGGATAACACACCCATTCACTAATCACACCGTCACACTACCAGATAACACACCCATTCACTAATCACACACTCACACTCCCGGACAACACACGCATTCACTAAACGCACACTCACACTCCCGGATAACACACTCATTCACTAATCGCACACTGACACTCCCGGATAACACACCCTTTCACTAATCACACAGTCACACTGCCAGATAACACACCCATCCACTAATCACACCCTCACACTCCCAGATAACACACCCATTCACTAATCACACACTCACACTCCCGGATAACACACTCATTCACTAATCGCACACTGACACTCCCTGATAACACACGCATTCACTAATCGCACACTCACACTCCCGGATAACACGCCCTTTCACTGATCACACAGTCACACTGCCAGATAACACACCCATCCACTAATCACACCCTCACACTCCCAGATTACACACCCATTCACTAATCACACACTCACACTCCCGGATAACACACTCATTCACTAATCGCACACTCACACTCCCAGATAACACACTCATTCACTAATCACACACACACACTCCCGGATAACACACCCATTCACTAACCACACGCTCACGCTCCCGGATAACACACCCATCCACTAATCACACACTCACACTCCCGGGTAACACACCCATCCACTAATCAAACACTCACACACTCAGATGACACACCCATTCACTAATCACACACTCACACTCCCGGATAACACACCCATTCACTAAGCACAAACTCACACTCCCGGATAACACACCCAATAACTGATCACACACTCACACTCACGGATAACACACCCATTCACTAATCACACACTCATGCTCCCGGATAACACACCCATTCACTAATCACACACTCACACTCCCGGATAACGCACCCATTCCCGAATCACACACTCATACTCACACAAAACACACCCATTAACTAATCGCACACTCACACTCCTGGATAACACACCCATCCACTAATCACACACTCACACTCCCGGATAACACACCCATTCACTAATCACACATTCACACTCCCGGATAACACACCCATTCACTAATCACACACTCACACTCACGGATAACAAACCCATTCACTAATCACACAGTCACACTGCCAGATAACACACCCATTCTCAAATCGCAGACTCTCACTCCCGGATAACACACTCATTCACTAATCGCTCACTGACACTCCCGGATAACACACCCATTCACTAATCACACAGTCACACTGCCAGATAACACACCCATTCACTAATCACACACTCACACTCCCGGATAACACACTCATTCACTAATCGCACACTGACACTCCCTGATAACACACCCATTCAATAATCACACACTCACACTGCCAGATAACACACTCATTCACTAATCACACACTCACACTCTTGGATAACACACCCATTCACTAATCGCACACTCTCACTCCCGGATAACACACTCATTCACTAATCGCACACTCACACTCACGGATAACACACCCATTCAGTAATCACAAGTCACACTGCCAGATAACACACCCATTAACTAATCACACACTCACACTCCCGGAAAACACACTCATTCACTAATCGCACACACACACTCCCGGATAACACACTCAATCACTAATCGCACACTGACACTCCCTGATAACACACCCATTCACTAATCACTCAGTCACACTGCCAGATAACACACCCATTCACTAAACACACACTCACACTCCCGGATAACACACGCATTAACTAATCACACACTCACACTCCCGGATAACACACACATTCACGAATCGCGCACTGATACTGCCGGATAACACGACCGTTCACTAATCACACAGTCACACTGCCAGATAACACACTCATTCACTAATCACACACTCACACTCCCTGATAACACACCCATTCACTAATCACACACACACACTCCCGGATAGCACACCCATTCACTCATCACACACTCACACTCCCGGATAACACACTCATTCACTAATCGCACACTCACACTCCCGGATAACAGACTCATTCACTAATCGCACACTGACCATCCCGGATAACACACCCATTCACTAATCACACAGTCACACTGCCAGATAACACACTCATTCACTAATCACAAGCTCACGCTCCCGGATAACACACCCATCCACTAATCAAACACTCACACTCCCGGATAACACACCCATCCACTAATCAAACACTCGCACACTCAGATGACACACCCATTCACTAATCACACACTCACACTCCTGGATAACACACCCATTCACTAATCACACACTCACACTCCCGGATAACACACCCATTCACTAATCACACACTCACACTCCCGGATAACACACTCATTCACTAATCGCACACTGACACTCCCGGATAACACACTCATTCACTAATCACACAGTCACACTGCCATATAACACACCCATTCACTAATCACACACTCACACTACCGGATAACACACGCATTAACTAATCGTACACTCACACTCCCGGATAACACACTCATTCACTAATCGCACACTCACACTCCCGGATAACACACCCATTCACTAATCACACAGTCGCACTGCCAGATAACACACTCATTCACTAATTGCGCACTCACACTCCCGGATAATACACCCATTCACTAAACACAACGTCACACTCCCGGACAACACACGCATTCACTAATCGCAAACTCACACTCCCGGATAACACACTCATTCACTAATCGCACACTGACACTCCCGGATAACACACTCATTCACTAATCACACACACACACTCCCGGATAACACGCCCATCAACTAATCACACGCTCACACTCCCGGGTAACACACCCATCCACTAATCACACACTCACACTCCCGGATAACACACCCATTCACTCATCACACACTCAAACTCCCGGATAACACACCCATCCACTAATCAAACACTCACACACACAGATGACACACCCATTCACTAATCACACACTCACACTCCCAGATAACACACCCATTCACTAATCACACACTCACACTACCGGATAACACACGCATTAACTAATCGTACACTCACACTCCCGGATAACACACTCATTCACTAATCGCACACTCACACTCCCGGATAACACACTCATTCACTAATCACACACTGACACTCCCGGATAACACACCCATTCACTAATCACACAGTCGCACTGCCAGATAACACACTCATTCACTAATTGCACACTCACACTTCCGGATAACACACCCATTCACTAATCACACCGTCACACTGCCAGATAACACACCCATTCACTAATCACACACTCACACTCCCGGACAACACACGCATTCACTAATCGAACACTCACATTCCCGGATAACATACTCATTCACTAATCGCACACTGACACTCCCAGATAACACGCCCATTCACTAATCACACAGTCACACTCCCGGATAACACACCCATTCCCGAATCACACACTCATAAATCACACAAAACACACCCATTAACTAATCGCACACTCACACTCCCGGATAACACACTCATTCACTAATCGCACACTGACACTCCCGGATAACACACCCATTCACTGACCACACAGTCACACTGCCAGATAACACACCCATCCACTAATCACACCCTCACACTCCCAGATAACACACCCATTCACTAATCACACACTCACACTCCCGGATAACACACTCATTCACTAATCGCACACTGACACTCCCTGATAACACACGCATTAACTAATCGCACACTCACACTCCCAGATAACACACTCATTCACTAATCACACACACACACTCCCGGATAACACACCCATTCACTAACCACACGCTCACGCTCCCGGATAACACACCCATCCACTAATCACACACTCACACTCCCGGGTAACACACCCATCCACTAATCAAACACTCACACACTCAGATGACACACCCATTCACTAATCACACACTCACACTCCCGGATAACACACCCATCCACTAATCAAACACTCACACACTCAGATGACACACCCATTCACTAATCACACACTCACACTCCCGGATAACACACCCATTCACTAATCGCACACTCACACTCCCGGATAACACACCCAATAACTGATCACACACTCACACTCACGGATAACACACCCATTCACTAATCACACAGTCACACTGCCAGATAACACACTCATTCACGAATTGCACACTCACACTCCCAGATAACACACTCATTCACTAATCACACACTGACACTCCCGGATAACACACCCATTCACTAATCACACAGTCACACTGTCAGATTACACAGTCATTCACTAATTGCACACTCACACTCCCGGATAACACACTCATTCACTAATCGCACACTGACACTCCCGGATAACACACCCATTCACTAATCACACAGTCACACTGCCAGATAACACACCCATTCACTAATCACACACTCACACTCCCGGATAAGACACCCATTCACTAATCGCACACTCACACTCCCGGATAACAGACTCATTCACTAATCGCACACTGACACTCCCGGATAACACACCCATTCACTAATCACACAGTCACACTGCTAGATAACACACTCATTCACTAATCACACACTCACACTCACGGATAACACACTCATTCACTAATCGCACACTGACACTCCCGGATAACACACCCATTCACTAATGACACACTCACACTGCCAGATAACACACTCATTCACTAATCACACGCTCACGCTCCTGGATAACACACCCATCCACTAATCACACACTCACACTCCCGGATAACACACCCATCCACTAATCAAACACTCGCACACTCAGATGACACACCCATTCACTAATCACACACTCACACTCCCGGATAACACACCGATTCACTAATCACACACTCACACTACCGGATAAAACACCCATTCACTAATCGCACACTCCCACTCCCGGATAACAGACTCATTCACTAATCGCACACTGACACTCCCGGATAACACACCCATTCACTAATCACACAGTCACACTGCTATATAACACGCCCATTCACTAATCACACACTCACACTCCCGGATAACACACTCATTCACTAATCGCACACTGACACTCCCGGATAACACACCCATTCACTAATCACACAGTCACACTGCCAGATAACACACTCATTCACTAATCACTCGCTCACGCTCCCGGATAACACACCCACCCACTAATCACACACTCACACTCCCGGATAACACACCCATCCACTAATCAAACACTCGCACACTCAGATGACACACCCATTCACTAATCACACACTCACACTCCCGGATTACACACCCATTCACTAATCACACACTCACACTCCCGGATAACACACCCATTCACTAATCACACACTCACACTCCCGGATAACACACTCATTCACTAATCGCACACTGACACTCCCGGATAACACACCCATTCACTAATCACACACTCACACTCCCGGATAACACACCCATTCACTAATCACACAGTCACACTGCCAGATAACACACCCATTCACTAATCACACACTCACACTACCGGATAACACACGCATTAACTAATCGTACACTCACACTCCCGGATAACACACTCATTCACTAATCGCACACTCACACTCCCGGATAACACACTCATTCACTAATCACACACTGACACTCCCGGATAACACACCCATTCACTAATCACACAGTCGCACTGCCAGATAACACACTCATTCACTAATTGCACACTCACACTCCTGGATAACACACCCATTCACTAATCACACCGTCACACTGCCAGATAACACACCCATTCACTAATCACACACTCACACTCCCGGACAACACACGCATTCACTAATCGCACACTCACACTCCCGGATAACACACTCATTCACTAATCGCACACTGACACTCCCGGATAACACGCCCTTTCACTGATCACACCCTCACACTCCCAGATAACACACCCATTCACTAATCACACCCTCACACTCCCAGATAACACACCCATTCACTAATCACACACTCACACTCCCTGATAACACACGCATTAACTAATCGCACACTCACACTCCCAGATAACACACTCATTCACTAATCACACACACACATTCCCGGATAACACACCCATTCACTAACCACACGCTCACGCTCCCGGATAACACACCCATCCACTAATCACACACTCACACTCCCGAGTAACACACCCATCCACTAATCAAACACTCACACACTCATATGACACACCCATTCACTAATCACACACTCACACTCCCGGATAACACACTCATTCACTAATCACACACACACATTCCCGGATAACACACCCATTCACTAATCACACACTCACACTCCCGGATAACACACCCATTCACTAATCGCACACTCACACTCCCGGATAACACACCCATTCACTAATCACACACTCACACTCCCGGATAACACACCCATTCACTAATCACACACTCACACTCCCGGATAACACACCCATTCACTAATCGCACACTGACACTCCCTGATAACACACGCATTAACTAATCGCACACTCACACTCCCAGATAACACACTCATTCACTAATCACACACACACACTCGCGGATAACACACCCATTCACTAACCACACGCTCACGCTCCCGGATAACACACCCATCCACTAATCACACACTCACACTCCCGGGTAACACACCCATCCACTAATCAAACACTCACACACTCAGATGACACACCCATTCACTAATCACACACTCACACTCCCGGATAACACGCCCATTCACTAATCGCACACTCACACTCCCGGATAACACACCCATTCACTAATCACACACTCACACTCCCGGATAACACACCCATTCACTAATCACACACTCACACTCCCGGATAACACACCCAATAACTGATCACACACTCACACTCCTGGATAACACACCCATTCACTAATCACACACTCACGCTCCCGGATAACACACCCATTCACTAACCACACGCTCACGCTCCCGGATAACACACCCATCCACTAATCACACACTCACTCTCCCGGGTAACACACCCATCCACTAATCAAACACTCACACACTCAGATGACACACCCATTCACTAATCACACACTCACACTCCCGGATAACACACCCATTCACTAATCACACACTCACACTCCCGGATAACACACCCAATAACTGATCACACACTCACACTCACGGATAACACACCCATTCACTAATCACACACTCACGCTCCCGGATAACACACCCATTCACTAACCACACGCTCACACTCCCGGATAACACACCCATCCACTAATCACACACTCACACTCCCGGGTAACACACCCATCCACTAATCAAACACTCACACACTCAGATGACACACCCATTCACTAATCACACACTCACACTCCCGGATAACACACCCATCCACTAATGAAACACTCACACACTCAGATGACACACCCATTCACTAATCACACACTCACACTCCCGGATAACACACCCATTCACTAATCACACACTCACACTCACGGATAACACACCCAATAACTGATCACACACTCACACTCACGGATAACACACCCATTCACTAATCACACACTCACGCTCTCGGATAACACACCCATTCACTAATCACACACTCACACTCCCGGATAACACACCCATTCCCGAATCACTCACTCATACTCACACAAAACACACCCATAAACTAATCGCACACTCACACTCCTGGATAACACACCCATCCACTAATCACACACTCACACTCCCGGATAACACACCCATTCACTAATCACACATTCACACTCCCGGATAACACACCCATCCACTAATCACACACTCACACTCCCGGATAACACACGCATTCACTAATCGCACACTCACACTCCCGGATAACACACTCATTCACTAATCGCACACTGACACTCCCGGATAACACGCCCTTTCACTGATCACACCCTCACACTCCCAGATAACACACCCATTCACTAATCACACCCTCACACTCCCAGATAACACACCCATTCACTAATCACACACTCACACTCCCTGATAACACACGCATTAACTAATCGCACACTCACACTCCCAGATAACACACTCATTCACTAATCACACACACACATTCCCGGATAACACACCCATTCACTAACCACACGCTCACGCTCCCGGATAACACACCCATCCACTAATCACACACTCACACTCCCGAGTAACACACCCATCCACTAATCAAACACTCACACACTCATATGACACACCCATTCACTAATCACACACTCACACTCCCGGATAACACACTCATTCACTAATCACACACACACATTCCCGGATAACACACCCATTCACTAATCACACACTCACACTCCCGGATAACACACCCATTCACTAATCGCACACTCACACTCCCGGATAACACACCCATTCACTAGTCACACACTCACACTCCCGGATAACACACCCATTCACTAATCACACACTCACACTCCCGGATAACACACCCATTCACTAATCGCACACTGACACTCCCTGATAACACACGCATTAACTAATCGCACACTCACACTCCCAGATAACACACTCATTCACTAATCACACACACACACTCGCGGATAACACACCCATTCACTAACCACACGCTCACGCTCCCGGATAACACACCCATCCACTAATCACACACTCACACTCCCGGGTAACACACCCATCCACTAATCAAACACTCACACACTCAGATGACACACCCATTCACTAATCACACACTCACACTCCCGGATAACACACCCATTCACTAATCGCACACTCACACTCCCGGATAACACACCCATTCACTAATCACACACTCACACTCCCGGATAACACACCCATTCACTAATCACACACTCACACTCCCGGATAACACACCCAATAACTGATCACACACTCACACTCCTGGATAACACACACATTCACTAATCACACACTCACGCTCCCGGATAACACACCCATTCACTAACCACACGCTCACGCTCCCGGATAACACACCCATCCACTAATCACACACTCACTCTCCCGGGTAACACACCCATCCACTAATCAAACACTCACACACTCAGATGACACACCCATTCACTAATCACACACTCACACTCCCGGATAACACACCCATTCACTAATCACACACTCACACTCCCGGATAACACACCCAATAACTGATCACACACTCACACTCACGGATAACACACCCATTCACTAATCACACACTCACGCTCCCGGATAACACACCCATTCACTAACCACACGCTCACACTCCCGGATAACACACCCATCCACTAATCACACACTCACACTCCCGGGTAACACACCCATCCACTAATCAAACACTCACACACTCAGATGACACACCCATTCACTAATCACACACTCACACTCCCGGATAACACACCCATCCACTAATGAAACACTCACACACTCAGATGACACACCCATTCACTAATCACACACTCACACTCCCGGATAACACACCCATTCACTAATCACACACTCACACTCACGGATAACACACCCAATAACTGATCACACACTCACACTCACGGATAACACACCCATTCACTAATCACACACTCACGCTCTCGGATAACACACCCATTCACTAATCACACACTCACACTCCCGGATAACACACCCATTCCCGAATCACTCACTCATACTCACACAAAACACACCCATAAACTAATCGCACACTCACACTCCTGGATAACACACCCATCCACTAATCACACACTCACACTCCCGGATAACACACCCATTCACTAATCACACATTCACACTCCCGGATAACACACCCATTCACTAATCACACATTCACACTCCCGGATAACACACCCATTCACTAATCACACACTCACACTCACGGATAACAAACCCATTCACTAATCATCCAGTCACACTGCCAGATAACACACCCATTCACTAATCGCACACTCTCACTCCCGGATAACACACTCATTCACTAAACACACAGTCACACTGCCAGATAACACACCCATTCACTAATCACACACTCACACTCCCGGATAACACACTCATTCACTAATCGCACACTGACACTCCCTGATAACACACCCATTCACTGATCACACACTCACACTGCCAGATAACACACTCATTCACTAATCACACACTCACACTCCTGGATAACACACCCATTCACTAATCGCACACTCTCACTCCCGGATAACACACTCATTCACTAATCGCACACTCACACTCACGGATAACACACCCATTCAGTAATCACAAGTCACACTGCCAGATAACACACCCATTAACTAATCACACACTCACACTCCCGGAAAACACACTCATTCACTAATCGCACACTCACACTCCCGGATAACACACCCATTCACTAATCACACAGTCACACTGCCAGATAACACACCCATCCACTAATCACACCCTCACACTACCGGATAACACACCCATTCACTCATCACACACTCACACTCCCGGATAACACACTCATTCACTAATCGCACACTCACACTCCCGGATAACACACTCATTCACTTATCACAGAGTCACACTGCCAGATAACACACTCATTCACTAATTGCACACTGACACTCCCGGATAACACACTCATTCACTAATCGCACACTGACACTCCCGGACAACACACCCATTCACGAATCACACAGTCACACTGCCAGATAACACACCCATTCACTAATCACACACTCACACTCCCGGATAACACACTCTTTCACTAATCGCACACTGACACTCCCGGATAACACACCCATTCACTAATCACACAGTCACACTGCCAGATAACACACTCATTCACTAATCACACACTCACACTCCCGGATAACACACTCATTCACTAATCACACACACACATTCCCGGATAACACACCCATTCACTAATCACACACTCACACTCCCGGATAACACACCCATTCACTAATCGCACACTCACACTCCCGGATAACACACCCATTCACTAGTCACACACTCACACTCCCGGATAACACACCCATTCACTAATCACACACTCACACTCCCGGATAACACACCCATTCACTAATCGCACACTGACACTCCCTGATAACACACGCATTAACTAATCGCACACTCACACTCCCAGATAACACACTCATTCACTAATCACACACACACACTCGCGGATAACACACCCATTCACTAACCACACGCTCACGCTCCCGGATAACACACCCATCCACTAATCACACACTCACACTCCCGGGTAACACACCCATCCACTAATCAAACACTCACACACTCAGATGACACACCCATTCACTAATCACACACTCACACTCCCGGATAACACACCCATTCACTAATCGCACACTCACACTCCCGGATAACACACCCATTCACTAATCACACACTCACACTCCCGGATAACACACCCATTCACTAATCACACACTCACACTCCCGGATAACACACCCAATAACTGATCACACACTCACACTCCTGGATAACACACACATTCACTAATCACACACTCACGCTCCCGGATAACACACCCATTCACTAACCACACGCTCACGCTCCCGGATAACACACCCATCCACTAATCACACACTCACTCTCCCGGGTAACACACCCATCCACTAATCAAACACTCACACACTCAGATGACACACCCATTCACTAATCACACACTCACACTCCCGGATAACACACCCATTCACTAATCACACACTCACACTCCCGGATAACACACCCAATAACTGATCACACACTCACACTCACGGATAACACACCCATTCACTAATCACACACTCACGCTCCCGGATAACACACCCATTCACTAACCACACGCTCACACTCCCGGATAACACACCCATCCACTAATCACACACTCACACTCCCGGGTAACACACCCATCCACTAATCAAACACTCACACACTCAGATGACACACCCATTCACTAATCACACACTCACACTCCCGGATAACACACCCATCCACTAATGAAACACTCACACACTCAGATGACACACCCATTCACTAATCACACACTCACACTCCCGGATAACACACCCATTCACTAATCACACACTCACACTCACGGATAACACACCCAATAACTGATCACACACTCACACTCACGGATAACACACCCATTCACTAATCACACACTCACGCTCTCGGATAACACACCCATTCACTAATCACACACTCACACTCCCGGATAACACACCCATTCCCGAATCACTCACTCATACTCACACAAAACACACCCATAAACTAATCGCACACTCACACTCCTGGATAACACACCCATCCACTAATCACACACTCACACTCCCGGATAACACACCCATTCACTAATCACACATTCACACTCCCGGATAACACACCCATTCACTAATCACACATTCACACTCCCGGATAACACACCCATTCACTAATCACACACTCACACTCACGGATAACAAACCCATTCACTAATCATCCAGTCACACTGCCAGATAACACACCCATTCACTAATCGCACACTCTCACTCCCGGATAACACACTCATTCACTAAACACACAGTCACACTGCCAGATAACACACCCATTCACTAATCACACACTCACACTCCCGGATAACACACTCATTCACTAATCGCACACTGACACTCCCTGATAACACACCCATTCACTGATCACACACTCACACTGCCAGATAACACACTCATTCACTAATCACACACTCACACTCCTGGATAACACACCCATTCACTAATCGCACACTCTCACTCCCGGATAACACACTCATTCACTAATCGCACACTCACACTCACGGATAACACACCCATTCAGTAATCACAAGTCACACTGCCAGATAACACACCCATTAACTAATCACACACTCACACTCCCGGAAAACACACTCATTCACTAATCGCACACTCACACTCCCGGATAACACACCCATTCACTAATCACACAGTCACACTGCCAGATAACACACCCATCCACTAATCACACCCTCACACTACCGGATAACACACCCATTCACTCATCACACACTCACACTCCCGGATAACACACTCATTCACTAATCGCACACTCACACTCCCGGATAACACACTCATTCACTTATCACAGAGTCACACTGCCAGATAACACACTCATTCACTAATTGCACACTGACACTCCCGGATAACACACTCATTCACTAATCGCACACTGACACTCCCGGACAACACACCCATTCACGAATCACACAGTCACACTGCCAGATAACACACCCATTCACTAATCACACACTCACACTCCCGGATAACACACTCTTTCACTAATCGCACACTGACACTCCCGGATAACACACCCATTCACTAATCACACAGTCACACTGCCAGATAACACACTCATTCACTAATTGCACACTCACACTCCCAGATAACACACTCATTCACTAATCGCACAGTGACATTCCCGGATAACACACCCATTCACTAATCACACAGTCACACTGCTAGATAACACACTCATTCACTAATCACACACTCACACTCCCGGATAACACACCCATTCAATATTCGCACACTCACACTCCCGGATAAAAAACTCATTCACTAATCGCACACTGACACTCCCGGATAACACACCCATTCACTAATCACACAGTCACACTGCTAGATAACACACTCATTCACTAATCACACACTCACACTCCCGGATAGCACACTCATTCACTAATCGCACACTGACACTCCCGGATAACACACCCATTCACTAATCACACACTCACACTCCCGTATAACACACCCATTCACTAATCACACACTCACACTCCCGGATAACACACTCATTCACTAATCGCATACTGACACTCCCGGATAACACACCCATTCACTAATCACACAGTCACACTGCCAGATAACACACCTATTCACTAATCACACACTCACACTACCGGATAACACACGCATTAACTAATCGTACACTCACACTCCCGGATAACACACTCATTCACTAATCGCACACTCACACTCCCGGATAACACACTCATTCACTAATCACACACTGACACTCCCGGATAACACACCCATTCACTAATCACACAGTCGCACTGCCAGATAACACACTCATTCACTAATTGCACACTCACACTCCCGGATAACACACCCATTCACTAATCACACCGTCACACTGCCAGATAACACATCCATTCACTAATCACACACTCACACTCCCGGACAACACACGCATTCATTAATCGCACACTCACACTCCCGGATAACACACTCATTCACTAATCGCACACTGACACTCCCGGATAACACGCCCTTTCACTGATCACACAGTCACACTCCCGGATAACACACCCATTCACTAATCACACAGTCACACTCCCAGATAACACACCCATTCACTAATCACATACTCACACTCCCAGATAACACACCCATTCACTAATCACACACTCACACTCCCGGATAACACACCCATTCACTAATCGCACACTGACACTCCCTGATAACACACGCATTAACTAATCACACACTCACACTGCCAGATAACACACTCATTCACTAATCACACATTCACACTCCTGGATAACACACCCATTCACTAATCGCACACTCTCACTCCCGGATAACACACTCATTCACTAATCGCACACTCACACTCACGGATAACACACCCATTCAGTAATCACAAGTCACACTGCCAGATAACACACCCATTCACTAATCACACACTCACACTCCCGGACAACACACGCATTCACTAATCGCACACTCACACTCCCGGATAACACACTCATTCACTAATCGCACACTGACACTCCCGGATAACACACCCTTTCACTGATCACACAGTCACACTGCCAGATAACACACCCATTCACTAATCACACCCTCACACTCCCGGAAAACACACCCATTCACTAATCACACACTCACACTCCCGGATAACACACTCATTCACTAATCGCACACTGACACTCCCTGATAACACACGCATTAACTAATCACACACACACACTCCCAGATAACACACTCATTCACTAATCACACACACACACTCCCGGATAACACACCCATTCACTGACCACACGCTCACGCTCCCGGATAACACACCCATCCACTAATCACACACTCACGCTCCCGGATAACACACTCATTCACTAATCACACACTCACAGTCCCGGATAACACACCCATCCACTAATCAAACACTCACACACTCAGATGACACACCCATTCACTAATCACACACTCACACACCCGGATAACACACCCATTCACTAATCACACACTCACACTCCCGGATAACACACCCAATAACTGATCACACACTCACACTCACGGATAACACACCCATTCACTAATCACACACTCACGCTCCCGGATAACACACCCATTCACTAATCACACACTCACACTCCCGGATAACGCACCCATTCCCGAATCACACACTCACACTCACACAAAACACACCCATTAACTAATCGCACACTCACACTCCTGGATAACACACCCATCCACTAATCACACACTCACACTCACGGATAACAAACCCATTCACTAATCACACAGTCACACTGCCAGATAACACACCCATTCACTAATCGCACACTCTCACTCCCGGATAACAAACTCATTCACTAATCGCTCACTGACATTCCCGGATAACACACCCATTCACTAATCACGCAGTCACACTGCCAGATAACACACCCATTCACTAATCACACACTCACACTCCCGGATAACACACTCATTCACTAATCGCACACTGACACTCACTGATAACACTCCCATTCACTAATCACACACTCACACTCCCGGATAACACACCCATTCACTAATCACACAGTCACACTGCCAGATAACACACTCATTCAGTAATCACACACTCACACTCCTGGATAACACACCCATTCACTAATCACACAGTCACACTGCCAGATAACACACCCATTCACTAATCGCACACTCTCACTCCCGGATAACACACTCATTCACTAATCGCACACTCACACTCACGGATAACACACCCATTCAGTAATCACAAGTCACACTGCCAGATAACACACCCATTAACTAATCACACACTCACACTCCCGGAAAACACACTCATTCACTAATCACACACTCACGCTCCCGGATAACACACCCATTCACTAACCACACGCTCACACTCCCGGATAACACACCCATCCACTAATCACACACTCACACTCCCGGGTAACACACCCATCCACTAATCAAACACTCACACACTCAGATGACACACCCATTCACTAATCACACACTCACACTCCCGGATAACACACCCATCCACTAATGAAACACTCACACACTCAGATGACACACCCATTCACTAATCACACACTCACACTCCCGGATAACACACCCATTCACTAATCACACACTCACACTCACGGATAACACACCCAATAACTGATCACACACTCACACTCACGGATAACACACCCATTCACTAATCACACACTCACGCTCTCGGATAACACACCCATTCACTAATCACACACTCACACTCCCGGATAACACACCCATTCCCGAATCACTCACTCATACTCACACAAAACACACCCATAAACTAATCGCACACTCACACTCCTGGATAACACACCCATCCACTAATCACACACTCACACTCCCGGATAACACACCCATTCACTAATCACACATTCACACTCCCGGATAACACACCCATTCACTAATCACACATTCACACTCCCGGATAACACACCCATTCACTAATCACACACTCACACTCACGGATAACAAACCCATTCACTAATCATCCAGTCACACTGCCAGATAACACACCCATTCACTAATCGCACACTCTCACTCCCGGATAACACACTCATTCACTAAACACACAGTCACACTGCCAGATAACACACCCATTCACTAATCACACACTCACACTCCCGGATAACACACTCATTCACTAATCGCACACTGACACTCCCTGATAACACACCCATTCACTGATCACACACTCACACTGCCAGATAACACACTCATTCACTAATCACACACTCACACTCCTGGATAACACACCCATTCACTAATCGCACACTCTCACTCCCGGATAACACACTCATTCACTAATCGCACACTCACACTCACGGATAACACACCCATTCAGTAATCACAAGTCACACTGCCAGATAACACACCCATTAACTAATCACACACTCACACTCCCGGAAAACACACTCATTCACTAATCGCACACTCACACTCCCGGATAACACACCCATTCACTAATCACACAGTCACACTGCCAGATAACACACCCATCCACTAATCACACCCTCACACTACCGGATAACACACCCATTCACTCATCACACACTCACACTCCCGGATAACACACTCATTCACTAATCGCACACTCACACTCCCGGATAACACACTCATTCACTTATCACAGAGTCACACTGCCAGATAACACACTCATTCACTAATTGCACACTGACACTCCCGGATAACACACTCATTCACTAATCGCACACTGACACTCCCGGACAACACACCCATTCACGAATCACACAGTCACACTGCCAGATAACACACCCATTCACTAATCACACACTCACACTCCCGGATAACACACGCATTCACTAATCGCACACTCACACTCCCGGATAACACACTCTTTCACTAATCGCACACTGACACTCCCGGATAACACACCCATTCACTAATCACACAGTCACACTGCCAGATAACACACTCATTCACTAATTGCACACTCACACTCCCAGATAACACACTCATTCACTAATCGCACAGTGACACTCCCGGATAACACACCCATTCACTAATCACACAGTCACACTGCTAGATAACACACTCATTCACTAATCACACACTCACACTCCCGGATAACACACCCATTCAATATTCGCACACTCACACTCCCGGATAAAAAACTCATTCACTAATCGCACACTGACACTCCCGGATAACACACCCATTCACTAATCACACAGTCACACTGCTAGATAACACACTCATTCACTAATCACACACTCACACTCCCGGATAGCACACTCATTCACTAATCGCACACTGACACTCCCGGATAACACACCCATTCACTAATCACACACTCACACTCCCGTATAACACACCCATTCACTAATCACACACTCACACTCCCGGATAACACACTCATTCACTAATCGCATACTGACACTCCCGGATAACACACCCATTCACTAATCACACAGTCACACTGCCAGATAACACACCTATTCACTAATCACACACTCACACTACCGGATAACACACGCATTAACTAATCGTACACTCACACTCCCGGATAACACACTCATTCACTAATCGCACACTCACACTCCCGGATAACACACTCATTCACTAATCACACACTGACACTCCCGGATAACACACCCATTCACTAATCACACAGTCGCACTGCCAGATAACACACTCATTCACTAATTGCACACTCACACTCCCGGATAACACACCCATTCACTAATCACACCGTCACACTGCCAGATAACACACCCATTCACTAATCACACACTCACACTCCCGGACAACACACGCATTCATTAATCGCACACTCACACTCCCGGATAACACACTCATTCACTAATCGCACACTGACACTCCCGGATAACACGCCCTTTCACTGATCACACAGTCACACTCCCGGATAACACACCCATTCACTAATCACACAGTCACACTCCCAGATAACACACCCATTCACTAATCACATACTCACACTCCCAGATAACACACCCATTCACTAATCACACACTCACACTCCCGGATAACACACCCATTCACTAATCGCACACTGACACTCCCTGATAACACACGCATTAACTAATCACACACTCACACTGCCAGATAACACACTCATTCACTAATCACACATTCACACTCCTGGATAACACACCCATTCACTAATCGCACACTCTCACTCCCGGATAACACACTCATTCACTAATCGCACACTCACACTCCCTGATAACACACCCATCCACTAATCACACATTCACACTGCCAGATAACACACCCATTCACTAATCACACACTCACACTCCCGGACAACACACGCATTCACTAATCGCACACTCACACTCCTGGATAACACACTCATTCACTAATCGCACACTGACACTCCCGGATAACACACCCTTTCACTGATCACACAGTCACACTGCCAGATAACACACCCATTCACTAATCACACCCTCACACTCCCGGAAAACACACCCATTCACTAATCACACACTCACACTCCCGGATAACACATTCATTCACTAATCGCACACTGACACTCCCTGATAACACACGCATTAACTAATCACACACACACACTCCCAGATAACACACTCATTCACTAATCACACACACACACTCCCGGATAACACACCCATTCACTGACCACACGCTCACGCTCCCGGATAACACACCCATCCACTAATCACACACTCACACTCCCGGATAACACACTCATTCACTAATCACACACTCACAGTCCCGGATAACACACCCATCCACTAATCAAACACTCACACACTCAGATGACACACCCATTCACTAATCACACACTCACACACCCGGATAACACACCCATTCACTAATCACACACTCACACTCCCGGATAACACACCCAATAACTGATCACACACTCACACTCACGGATAACACACCCATTCACTAATCACACACTCACGCTCCCGGATAACACACCCATTCACTAATCACACACTCACACTCCCGGATAACGCACCCATTCCCGAATCACACACTCACACTCACACAAAACACACCCATTAACTAATCGCACACTCACACTCCTGGATAACACACCCATCCACTAATCACACACTCACACTCACGGATAACAAACCCATTCACTAATCACACAGTCACACTGCCAGATAACACACCCATTCACTAATCGCACACTCTCACTCCCGGATAACACACTCATTCACTAATCGCTCACTGACATTCCCGGATAACACACCCATTCACTAATCACACAGTCACACTGCCAGATAACACACCCATTCACTAATCACACACTCACACTCCCGGATAACACACTCATTCACTAATCGCACACTGACACTCCCTGATAACACTCCCATTCACTAATCACACACTCACACTGCCAGATAACACACTCATTCAGTAAATACACACTCACACTCCTGGATAACACACCCATTCACTAATCACACAGTCACACTGCCAGATAACACACCCATTCACTAATCGCACACTCTCACTCCCGGATAACACACTCATTCACTAATCGCACACTCACACTCACGGATAACACACCCATTCAGTAATCACAAGTCACACTGCCAGATAACACACCCATTAACTAATCACACACTCACACTCCCGGAAAACACACTCATTCACTAATCGCACACTCACACTCCCGGATAGCACACTCATTCACTAATCGCACACTGACACTCCCTGATAACACACCCATTCACTAATCACACAGTCACACTGCCAGATAACACACCCATTCACTAAACACACACTCACACTCCCGGATAACACACGCATTAACTAATCGCACACTGACACTCCCTGATAACACACCCATTCACTAATCACACAGTCACACTGCCAGATAACACACCCATTCACTAAACACACACTCACACTCCCGGATAACACACTCATTCACTAATCACGCACTGATACTGCCGGATAACACAACCATTCACTAATCACACAGTCACACTGCCAGATAACACACTCATTCACTAATCACACACTCACACTCCCGGATAACACACCCATTCACTAATCACACAGTCATACTGCCAGATAACACACCCATCCACTAATCACACCCTCACACTCCCGGATAACACACCCATTCACTCATCACACACTCACACCCCCGGATAACACACTCATTCACTAATCGCACACTCACACTCCCGGATAACACACTCATTCACTTATCACAGAGTCATACTGCCAGATAACACACTCATTCACTAATTGCACACTCACACTCCCGGATAACACACTCATTCACTAATCGCACACTCACACTCCCGGATAACACACTCATTCACTTATCACAGAGTCACACTGCAAGATAACACACTCATTCACTAATTGCACACTCACACTCCCGGATAACACACTCATTCACTAATCGCACACTGACACTCCCGGATAACACACCCATTCACTAATCACACAGTCACACTGCCAGATAACACACCCATTCACTAATCACACACTCACACTCCCGGATACCACACGCATTCACTAATCGCACACTCCCACTCCCGGATAACACACTCATTCTCTAATCGCACACTGACACTCCCGGATAACACACCCATTCAGTAATCACACTGTCACACTGCCAGATGACGCACCCATCCACTAATCACACCCTCACACTCCCGGATAACACACCCATTCACTAATCACACACTCACAGTCCCGGATAACACACTCATTCACTAATCGCACACTGACACTCCCTGATAACACACGCATTAACTAATCGCACACTCACACTCCCGGATAACACACTCATTCACTAATCACACACACACACTCCCGGATAACACACCCATTCACTAATCACACGCTCACGCTCCCAGATAACACACCCATCCACTAATCACACACTCACACTCCCGGATAACACACCCATCCACTAATCAAACACTCACACACTCAGATGACACACCCATTCACTAATCACACACTCACACTCCCGGATAACACACCCATTCACTAATCACACACTCACACTGCCAGATAACACACTCATTCACTAATTGCACACTCACACTCCCGGATAACACACTCATTCACTAATCGCAAACTGACACTCCAGGATAACACACCCATTCACTAATCACACAGTCACACTCCCAGATAACACACCCATTCACTAATCACACACTCACACTCCCAGATAACACACCCATTCACTAATCGCACACTCACACTCCCGGATAACAGACTCATTCACTAATCGCACACTGACACTCCCTGATAACACACCCATTCACTTATCACACAGTCACACTGCTAGATAACACACTCAATCACTAATCACACACTCACACTCCCGGATAACACACTCATTCACTAATCGCACACTGACACTCCCGGATAACACACCCATTCACTAATCACACAGTCACACTGCTAGATAACACACTCATTCACTAATCGCACACTGACACTCCCGGATAACACACCCATTCACTAGTCACACACTCACACTCCCGGATAACACACCCATTCACTCATCACACACTCACACTCCCGGATAACACACTCATTCACTAATCGCAAACTCTCACTCCCGGATAACACACTCATTCACTAATCGCACACTGACACTCCCGGATAACACACCCATTCACTAATCACACAGTCACACTGCCAGATAACACACCCATTCACTAATCACACACTCACACTACCGGATAACACACACATTAACTAATCGTACACTCACACTCCCGGATAACACACTCATTCATTAATCGCACACTCACACTCCCGGATAACACACTCATTCACTTATCACACACTGACACTCCTGGATAACACACCCATTCACTAATCCCACAGTCGCACTGCCAGATAAAACACTCATTCACTAATTGCACACTCACACTCCCGGATAACACACCCATTCACTAATCACACACTCACACTCCCTGATAACACACGCATTAACTAATCACACACTCACACTCCCAGATAACACACTCATTCACTAATCACACACACACACTCCCGGATAACACACCCATTCACGAATCACACACTCACACTCCCGGATAACACACCCATTCACGAATCACACACTCACACTCCCGGATAACACACTCATTCACTAATCACACACACACACTCCCGGATAACACACCCATTCACTAACCACACGCTCACGCTCCCGGATAACACACCCATCCACTAATCACACACTCACACACTCAGATGACACACCCATTCACTAATCACACACTCACACTCCCGGATAACACACCCATCCACTAATCAAACACTCACACACTCAGATGACACACCCATTCACTAATCACACACTCACACTCCCGGATAACACACCCATGCACTAATCACACACTCACACTCCCGGATAACACACCCATTCACTAATCACACAGTCACACTCCTGGATAACACACCCAATAACTGATCACACACTCACACTCACGGATAACACACCCATTCACTAATCACACACTCACGCTCCCGGATAACACACCCATTCAGGAATCACACACTCACACTCCCGGATAACGCACCCATTCAGTAATCACACAATCACACTCCCGGATAACGCACCCATTCCCGAATCACACACTCACACTCACACAAAACACACCCATAAACTAATCGCACACTCACACTCCTGGATAACACACCCATCCACTAATCACACATTCACACTCCCGGATAACACACCCATTCACTAATCACACACTCAGACTCACGGATAACAAACCCATTCACTAATCACACAGTCACACTGCCAGATAACACACCCATTCACTAATCGCACACTCTCACTCCCGGATAACACACTCATTCACTAATCGCTCACTGACACTCCCGGATAACACACCCATTCACTAATCACACAGTCACACTGCCAGATAACACACCCATTCACTAATCACACACTCACACTCCCGGATAACACACTCATTCACTAATCGCACACTGACACTCCCTGATAACACACCCATCCACTAATCACACACTCACACTGCCAGATAACACACCCATTCACTAATCGCACACTCTCACTCCCGGATAACATTCTCATTCACTAATCGCTCACTGATACTCCCGGATAACACACCCATTCACTAATCACACACTCACACTCCCGGATAACACACTCATTCACTAATCGCACACTGACACTCCCTGATAACACACCCATTCACTAATCACACACTCACACTCCCGGAAAACACACACATTCACTAATCGCACACTCACACTCCAGGATAGCACACTCATTCACTAATTGCACACTGACACTCCCTGATAACACACCCATTCACTAATCACACAGTCACACTGCCAGATAACACACCCATTCACTAAACACACACTCACACTCCCGGATAACACACGCATTAACTAATCACACACTCACACTCCCGGACAACACACTCATTCACTAATCGCGCACTGATACTGCCGGATAACACAACCATTCACTAATCACACAGTCACACTGCCAGATACCACACTCATTCACTAATCACACACTCACACTCCCGGATAACACACCCATTCACTAATCACACAGTCACACTGCCAGATACCACACCCATTCACTAATCACACACTCACACTCCCGGATAACACACCCAATAACTGATCACACACTCACACTCACGGATAACACACCCATTCACTAATCACACAGTCACGCTCCCGGATAACACACCCATTCACTAATCACACACTCACACTCCCGGATAACGCACCCATTCCCGAATCACACACTCACACTCACACAAAACACACCCATTAACTAATCGCACACTCACACTCCTGGATAACACACCCATCCACTAATCACACACTCACACTCACGGATAACAAACCCATTCACTAATCACACAGTCACACTGCCAGATAACACACCCATTCACTAATCGCACACTCTCACTCCCGGATAACACACTCATTCACTAATCGCTCACTGACATTCCCGGATAACACACCCATTCACTAATCACACAGTCACACTGCCAGATAACACACCCATTCACTAATCACACACTCACACTCCCGGATAACACACTCATTCACTAATCGCACACTGACACTCCCTGATAACACTCCCATTCACTAATCACACACTCACACTGCCAGATAACACACTCATTCAGTAAATACACACTCACACTCCTGGATAACACACCCATTCACTAATCACACAGTCACACTGCCAGATAACACACCCATTCACTAATCGCACACTCTCACTCCCGGATAACACACTCATTCACTAATCGCACACTCACACTCACGGATAACACACCCATTCAGTAATCACAAGTCACACTGCCAGATAACACACCCATTAACTAATCACACACTCACACTCCCGGAAAACACACTCATTCACTAATCGCACACTCACACTCCCGGATAGCACACTCATTCACTAATCGCACACTGACACTCCCTGATAACACACCCATTCACTAATCACACAGTCACACTGCCAGATAACACACCCATTCACTAAACACACACTCACACTCCCGGATAACACACGCATTAACTAATCGCACACTGACACTCCCTGATAACACACCCATTCACTAATCACACAGTCACACTGCCAGATAACACACCCATTCACTAAACACACACTCACACTCCCGGATAACACACTCATTCACTAATCACGCACTGATACTGCCGGATAACACAACCATTCACTAATCACACAGTCACACTGCCAGATAACACACTCATTCACTAATCACACACTCACACTCCCGGATAACACACCCATTCACTAATCACACAGTCATACTGCCAGATAACACACCCATCCACTAATCACACCCTCACACTCCCGGATAACACACCCATTCACTCATCACACACTCACACCCCCGGATAACACACTCATTCACTAATCGCACACTCACACTCCCGGATAACACACTCATTCACTTATCACAGAGTCATACTGCCAGATAACACACTCATTCACTAATTGCACACTCACACTCCCGGATAACACACTCATTCACTAATCGCACACTCACACTCCCGGATAACACACTCATTCACTTATCACAGAGTCACACTGCAAGATAACACACTCATTCACTAATTGCACACTCACACTCCCGGATAACACACTCATTCACTAATCGCACACTGACACTCCCGGATAACACACCCATTCACTAATCACACAGTCACACTGCCAGATAACACACCCATTCACTAATCACACACTCACACTCCCGGATACCACACGCATTCACTAATCGCACACTCCCACTCCCGGATAACACACTCATTCACTAATCGCACACTGACACTCCCGGATAACACACCCATTCAGTAATCACACTGTCACACTGCCAGATGACGCACCCATCCACTAATCACACCCTCACACTCCCGGATAACACACCCATTCACTAATCACACACTCACAGTCCCGGATAACACACTCATTCACTAATCGCACACTGACACTCCCTGATAACACACGCATTAACTAATCGCACACTCACACTCCCGGATAACACACTCATTCACTAATCACACACACACACTCCCGGATAACACACCCATTCACTAATCACACGCTCACGCTCCCAGATAACACACCCATCCACTAATCACACACTCACACTCCCGGATAACACACCCATCCACTAATCAAACACTCACACACTCAGATGACACACCCATTCACTAATCACACACTCACACTCCCGGATAACACACCCATTCACTAATCACACACTCACACTGCCAGATAACACACTCATTCACTAATTGCACACTCACACTCCCGGATAACACACTCATTCACTAATCGCAAACTGACACTCCAGGATAACACACCCATTCACTAATCACACAGTCACACTCCCAGATAACACACCCATTCACTAATCACACACTCACACTCCCAGATAACACACCCATTCACTAATCGCACACTCACACTCCCGGATAACAGACTCATTCACTAATCGCACACTGACACTCCCTGATAACACACCCATTCACTTATCACACAGTCACACTGCTAGATAACACACTCAATCACTAATCACACACTCACACTCCCGGATAACACACTCATTCACTAATCGCACACTGACACTCCCGGATAACACACCCATTCACTAATCACACAGTCACACTGCTAGATAACACACTCATTCACTAATCGCACACTGACACTCCCGGATAACACACCCATTCACTAGTCACACACTCACACTCCCGGATAACACACCCATTCACTCATCACACACTCACACTCCCGGATAACACACTCATTCACTAATCGCAAACTCTCACTCCCGGATAACACACTCATTCACTAATCGCACACTGACACTCCCGGATAACACACCCATTCACTAATCACACAGTCACACTGCCAGATAACACACCCATTCACTAATCACACACTCACACTACCGGATAACACACACATTAACTAATCGTACACTCACACTCCCGGATAACACACTCATTCATTAATCGCACACTCACACTCCCGGATAACACACTCATTCACTTATCACACACTGACACTCCTGGATAACACACCCATTCACTAATCCCACAGTCGCACTGCCAGATAAAACACTCATTCACTAATTGCACACTCACACTCCCGGATAACACACCCATTCACTAATCACACACTCACACTCCCTGATAACACACGCATTAACTAATCACACACTCACACTCCCAGATAACACACTCATTCACTAATCACACACACACACTCCCGGATAACACACCCATTCACGAATCACACACTCACACTCCCGGATAACACACTCATTCACTAATCACACACACACACTCCCGGATAACACACCCATTCACTAACCACACGCTCACGCTCCCGGATAACACACCCATCCACTAATCACACACTCACACTCCCGGATAACACACCCATCCACTAATCAAACACTCACACACTCAGATGACACACCCATTCACTAATCACACACTCACACTCCCGGATAACACACCCATCCACTAATCAAACACTCACACACTCAGATGACACACCCATTCACTAATCACACACTCACACTCCCGGATAACACACCCATGCACTAATCACACACTCACACTCCCGGATAACACACCCATTCACTAATCACACAGTCACACTCCTGGATAACACACCCAATAACTGATCACACACTCACACTCACGGATAACACACCCATTCACTAATCACACACTCACGCTCCGGGATAACACACCCATTCAGGAATCACACACTCACACTCCCGGATAACGCACCCATTCAGTAATCACACACTCACACTCCCGGATAACGCACCCATTCCCGAATCACACACTCACACTCACACAAAACACACCCATAAACTAATCGCACACTCACACTCCTGGATAACACACCCATCCACTAATCACACATTCACACTCCCGGATAACACACCCATTCACTAATCACACACTCAGACTCACGGATAACAAACCCATTCACTAATCACACAGTCACACTGCCAGATAACACACCCATTCACTAATCGCACACTCTCACTCCCGGATAACACACTCATTCACTAATCGCTCACTGACACTCCCGGATAACACACCCATTCACTAATCACACAGTCACACTGCCAGATAACACACCCATTCACTAATCACACACTCACACTCCCGGATAACACACTCATTCACTAATCGCACACTGACACTCCCTGATAACACACCCATCCACTAATCACACACTCACACTGCCAGATAACACACCCATTCACTAATCGCACACTCTCACTCCCGGATAACATTCTCATTCACTAATCGCTCACTGATACTCCCGGATAACACACCCATTCACTAATCACACACTCACACTCCCGGATAACACACTCATTCACTAATCGCACACTGACACTCCCTGATAACACACCCATTCACTAATCACACACTCACACTCCCGGAAAACACACACATTCACTAATCGCACACTCACACTCCAGGATAGCACACTCATTCACTAATTGCACACTGACACTCCCTGATAACACACCCATTCACTAATCACACAGTCACACTGCCAGATAACACACCCATTCACTAAACACACACTCACACTCCCGGATAACACACGCATTAACTAATCACACACTCACACTCCCGGACAACACACTCATTCACTAATCGCGCACTGATACTGCCGGATAACACAACCATTCACTAATCACACAGTCACACTGCCAGATACCACACTCATTCACTAATCACACACTCACACTCCCGGATAACACACCCATTCACTAATCACACAGTCATACTGCCAGATAACACACCCATCCACTAATCACACCCTCACACTCCCGGATAACACACCCATTCACTCATCACACACTCACACTCCCGGATAACACACTCATTCACTAATCGCACACTCACACTCCCGGATAACACACTCATTCACTTATCACAGAGTCACACTGCCAGATAACACACTCATTCACTAATTGCACACTCACACTCCCGGATAACACACTCATTCACTAATCGCACACTGACACTCCCGGATAACACACCCATTCACTAATCACACAGTCACACTGCCAGATAACACACCCATTCACTAATCACACACTCACACTCCCGGATAACACACGCATTCACTAATCGCACACTCACACTCCCGGATAACACACTCATTCACTAATCGCACACTGACACTCCCTGATAACACACGCATTAACTAATCGCACACTCACACTCCCGTATAACACACTCATTCACTAATCACACACACACATTCCCGGATAACACACCCATTCACTAATCACACACTCACGCTCCCAGATAACACACCCATCCACTAATCACACACTCACACTCCCGTATAACACACCCAATCACTAATCACACACTCACGCTCAAGGATAACACACCCATTCACTAATCACACATTCACGCTCCCGGATAACACACCCATTCACTAATCACACACTCAAACTCCCGGATAACGCACCCATTCGCGAATCACACACTCACACTCAGACAAAACATACCCATTAACTAATCGCACACTCACACTCCTGGATAACACACCCATCCACTAATCACACACTCACACTCCCGGATAACACACCCATTCACTAATCACGCACTCACACTCCCGCATAACACACCCATTCACTAATCACACACTCACACTCACGGATAACAAACCGATTCACTAATCACACAGTCACACTGCCAGATAACACACCCATTCACTAATCGCACACTCTCACTCCCGGATAACACACTCATTCACTAATCACGCACTCACACTCCCGGATAACACACTCATTCACTAATCGCACACTGACACTCCTGGATAACACACGCATTAACTAATCGCACACTCACACTCCCGGATAACACACCCATTCACTAATCACACACTCAAACTCCCGGATAACGCACCCATTCCCGAATCACACACTCACACTCAGACAAAACATATCCATTAACTAATCGCACACTCACACTCCTGGATAACACACCCATCCACTAATCACACACTCACACTCCCGGATAACACACCCATTCACTAATCACGCACTCACACTCCCGCATAACACACCCATTCACTAATCGCACACTGACACTCCCGGACAACAAACCCATCCACTAATCACACACTGACACTCCCGGATAACACACCCATTCACTAATCACACACTCACACTCCCGGATAACACACCCATTCACTAATCACACACTCACACTCCCGGATAGCACACCCATCCACTAATCACACACTCACACTCCCTGATAACACACCCATCCACTAATGACACACTCACACACTCAGATGACACACCCATTCACTAATCACACACTCACACTCCCGGATAACACACCCATTCACTAATCATACACTCACACTCCCAGATAACACACCCATTCACTAATTGCACACTCACACTCCCGGATAATACACTCATTCACTAATCGCACACTGACACTCCCGGATAACACACTCATTCACTATAACACAGTCACACTGTCAGATGACACACCCATTCACTAATCACACACTCACACTCCCGGATAACACACGCATTCACTAATCACACAGTCACACTGCCAGATGACACACCCATTCACTAATCACACAGTCACACTCCCGGATAACGCACCCATCCACTAATCACACCCTCACACTCCCGGATAACACACCCTTTCACTCATCACACACTCACACTCCCCGATAACACACCCATCCACTAATGACACACTCACACTCCCGGATAACAGACCCATCCACTAATGACAAACTCACACACTCAGATGACACACCCATTCACTAATCACACACTCACACTGCCGGATAACACACCCATTCACTAATCACACACTCACACTCTCAGATAACACACCCATTCACTAATCACACACTCACACTCCCAGATAACACCCCCAATAACTAATCACACACTCACACTCACGGATAACACACCCATTCACTAATCACACCCTCACACTCCCGGATAACACACCCTTTCACTCATCACACACTCACACTCCCCGATAACACACCCATCCACTAATGACACACTCACACTCACGGATAACACACCCATTCACTAATCACACACTCACACTTCCGGATTACACACCCATTCACTAATCACACACTCACACTCCCAGATAACACACCCAATCACTAATCACACACTCACACACCCGGATAACACCCCCAATAAATAATCACACACTCACACTCATGGATAACACACCCATTCACTAATCACACAGTAACACTCCCATATAACACACCCATTCACTAATCACACACTCACACTCCCGGATAACACACCCAATAACTAATCACACACTCACCCTCACGGATAACACACCCATTCACTAATCACACACTCACACTCCCGGATAATATACACATTCACTAATCACACACTCACACTCCCGGATAACATACCCATTCACTAATCACACACTCACACTCACACAAAACACACCCATTAACTAATCGCACACTCACACTCCTGGATAACACACCCATCCACTAATCACACACTCACACTCCCGGATAACACACCCATTCACTAATCACACATTCACACTCCCAGATAACACACATTCACTAATCACACACTCACACTCACGGATAACACACCCATTCACTAATCACACAGTCACACTGCCAGATAACACACCCATTCACTAATCACACACTCACACTCCCGGATAACACACTCATCACTAATCACACAGTCATACTGCCAGATAACACACCCATTCACTAATCACACACTCACACTCCTGGATAACACACCCATCCACTAATCACACACTCACACTCCCGGATAACACACCTATTCACGAATCACACTCTCACACTCCCGGATAACACACCCATCCACTAATCACACACTCACACTCCCGGATAACAGACCCATCCACTAATGACGAACTCACACACTCAGATGACACAACCATTCACTAATCACACACTCACACTCCCGGATAACACACCCATTCACTAATCACACACTCACACTCTCAGATAACACACCCATTCACTAATCACACACTCACACTCCCAGATAACACCCCCAATAACTAATCACACACTCACACTCACGGATAACACACCCATTCACTAATCACACACTCACACTCCCGGATAACACACCCATTCACTAATCACACACTCACACTCCCGGCTAACACACCCAATAACTAATCGCACACTCACACTCACGGATAACACACCCATTCACTAATCACACACTCACACTCCCGAATAACACACCCATTCACTAATCACACACTCACACTCACACAAAACACACCCATTAACTAATCGCACACTCACACTCCTGGATAACACACCCATCCACTAATCACACGCTCACACTCCTGGATAACACACCCATTCACTAATCAAACATTCACACTCCCGGATAACACACCCATTCACTAATCACACACTCACACTCACGGATAACACACCCATTCACTAATCACACAGTCACACTGCCAGATAACACACCCATTCACTAATCACACACTCACACTCCCGGATAACACACTCATTCACTAATCGCACACTCTCACTCCCGGATAACACACCCATTCACTAATCACACACTCACACTGACACAAAACACACCCATTAACTAATCGCACACTCACACTCCTGGATAACACACCCATCCACTAATCACACACTCACACTCCTGGATAACACACCCATTCACTAATCACACATTCACACTCCCGGATAACACACCCATTCACTAATCACACACTCCCACTCCCGGATAACACACCCATCCACTAATCACACACTCACACTCCCGGATAACACACCCAATAACTAATCACACACTCACACTCACGGATAACACACCCATTCACTAATCAGACACTCACAATCCCGGATAACACACCCATTCACTAATCAGACACTCACGCTCCCGGATAACACACCCATTCACGAATCACACACTCACACTCCCGGATAACACACTCATTAACTAATGACACACACACACTCACAGATAACACACCCATTCACTAATCGCACACTCACATTCCCGGATAACACACCCATTCACTAATCACACAGACACACTGCCAGATAACACACCCATTCACTAATCACACATTCACACTCCCGGATAACACACCCATTAACTAATCGCACACTCACACTCCCGAATAACACACTCATTCACTAATCGCACACTGACACTCCCGAATAACACACCCATCCACTAATCCCACCCTCACACTCCCGGATAACACGCCCATTCTCTAATCGCACGCTCACACTCACGGATAACACACCCATTCACTAATCACACAGTCACACTCACACAAAACACACCCATTAACTTATCACACACTCACAGTCCCGGATAACACACCCATTCACTAATCACACATTCACACTCCCCGATAACACACCCATTCACTCATCACACACTCACACCCCCGGAAAACACACCCATTCATTAATCACACACTCACATTCCCAGATAACACACCCATTCACTAATCGCACACTCACACTCCTGGATAACACACTCATTCACTAATCGCAAACTCACACTCCCGGATAACACACTCATTCACTAATCGCACACTGACACTCCCGGATAACACACCCATTCACTAATAACACAATCACACTGCCAGATAACACACCCATTCACTAATTGCACACTCACAATCCCGGATAACACACTCATTCACTAATCGCACACTGACACTCCCGGATAACACACTCATTCACTATAACACAGTCACACTGCCAGATAACACACCCATTCACTAATCACACACTCACACTCCCGGATAACACACGCATTCACTAATCGCACACTCACACTCCCGGATAACACACTCATTCACTAATCACACACTCACACACCCGGATAACACACTCATTCACTAATCGCACACTGACACTCCCGGATAACACACCCATTCACTAATCACACAGTCACACTCCCGGATATCACACTCATTCACTAATCGCACACTGACACTCCCGGATAACACACGCATTAACTAATCGCACACTCACACTCCCGGATAACACACTCATTCACTAATTACACACACACACTCCCGGATAACCCACCCATTCACTAATCACACGCTAACGCTCCCGGATAACACACCCATTCACTAATCACACGCTCACGCTCCTGGATAACACACCCATTCACTAATCACACACTCACACTCCCGGATAACACACGCATTAACTAATCGCACACTCACACTCCCGGATAACACACTCATTCACTAATCACACACTCACACTCCCGGATAACAGACTCATTCACTAATCGCACACTGACACTCCCGGATAACACACCCATTCACTAATCACACAGTCACACTGCCAGATAACACACCCATTCACTAATCACACACTCACACGCCCGGATAACACACGCATTCACTAATCGCACACTCACACTCCTCGATAACACACTCATTCACTAATCGCACACTGACACTTCCGGATAACACACCCATTCACTAATCACACAGTCAAACTGCCAGATAACACACCCATCCACTAATCACACCCTCACACTCCCGGATAACACACCCATTCACTCATCACACACACACACTCCCGGATAACACACTCATTCACTAATCACACACACACACTCCCGGATAACACACCCATTCACTAATCACACGCTCACGCTCCTGGATAACCCACCCATTTACTAATCGCACACTGACACTCCCGGATAACACACCCATTCACTAATCACACAGTCACACTGCCAGATAACACACTCATTCACTAATCACACACACACACTCCCGGATAACACACCCATTCACTAATCACACAGTCACACTGCCAGATAACACACTCATTCACTAATCACACACACACACTCCCGGATAACACACCCATTCACTAATCACACGCTCACGCTCCTGGATAACCCACCCATTTACTAATCGCACACTGACACTCCCGGATAACACACCCATCCACTAATCACACAGTCACACTGCCAGATAACACACTCATTCACTAATCACACACACACACTCCCGGATAACACACCCATCCACTAATCACACAGTCACACTGCCAGATAACACACTCATTCACTAATCACACACTCACACTCCTGGATAACACACCCATCCACTAATCACACAGTCATACTGCCAGATAACACACCCATTCACTAATCACACAGTCACACTGCCAGATAACACACTCATTCACTAATCACACACACACACTCCCGGATAACACACCCATTCACTAATCACACGCTCACGCTCCTGGATAACCCACCCATTAACTAATCGCACACTGACACTCCCGGATAACACACCCATCCACTAATCACACAGTCACACTGCCAGATAACACACTCATTCACTAATCACACACACACACTCCCGGATAACACACCCATTCACTAATCACACACTCACACTCCTGGATAACACACCCATCCACTAATCACACAGTCATACTGCCAGATAACACACCCATTCACTAATCACACACTCACACACCCGGATAACGCACCCATTCCCGAATCACACACTCACACTCACACAAAACACACCCATTAACTAATCGCACACTCACACTCCCGGATAACACACTCATCCACTAATCACACACTCACACTCTCGGATAACACACCCATTCACTAATCACACATTCACACTCCCGGATAACACACCCATTCACTAATCACACACTCACACTCCCGGATAACACACCCATTCACTAATCACACATTCACACTGCCAGATAACACACTCATTCACTAATTGCACACTCACACTCCCGGATAACACACCCATTCACTAATCACACACTCACACTCCCGGATAACACACTCATTCACTAATCACACATTCACACTGCCAGATAACACACTCATTCACTAATTGCACACTCACACTCCCGGATAACACACTCATTCACTAATCGCACACTCACACTCGCGGATAACACACCCATTCACTAATCACACATTCACACTGCCAGATAACACACTCATTCACTAATTGCACACTCACACTCCCGGATAACACACTCATTCACTAATCGCAAACTCACACTCCCGGATAACACACTCATTCACTAATCGCACACTGACACTCCCGGATAACACACTCATTCACTAATCACACATTCACACTGCCAGATAACACACTCATTCACTAATTGCACACTCACACTCCCGGATAACACACTCATTCACTAATCGCAAACTCACACTCCCGGATAACACACTCATTCACTAATCGCACACTCACACTACCGGATAACACACTCATTCACTAATCGCACACTGACAATCCCGGATAACACACTCATTCACTATAACACAGTCACACTGCCAGATAATACACCCATTCACTAATCACACACTCACACTCCCGGATAACACACCCATTCACTAATCGCATACTCACACTCCCGGATAACACACTCATTCACTAATCACACACTCACACACACGGATAACACTCTCATTCACTAATCGCACACTCACACTCCCGGATAACACACCCATTCACTCATCACACACTCACACTCCCGGATAACACACTCATTCACTAATCGCACACTGACACTCCTGGATAACACACGCATTAACTAATCGCACACTCACACTCCCGGATAACACACTCATTCACTAATCACACACACACACTCCCGGATAACACACCCATTCACTAATCACACACTCACACTCACGGATAACAAACCCATTCACTAATCACACAGTCACACTGCCAGATAACACACCCATTCACTAATCGCACACTCTCACTCCCGGATAACACACTCATTCACTAATCGCACACTCTCACTCCCGGATAGCACACTTATTCACTAATCGCACACTGACACTCCCGGACAACACACCCATCCACCATTCACACACTGACACTCCCGGATAACACACCCATTCACTAATCACACACTCACACTCCCGGATAACACACCCATTCACTAATCACACACTCACACTCCCGGATAGCACACCCATCCACTAATCACACACTCACACTCCCCGATAACACACCCATCCACTAATGACACACTCACACACTCAGATGACACACCCATTCACTAATCACACACTCACACTCCCGGATAACACACCCATTCACTAATCATACACTCACACTCCCAGATAACACACCCATTCACTAATTGCACACTCACACTCCCGGATAATACACTCATTCACTAATCGCACACTGACACTCCCGGATAACACACTCATTCACTATAACACAGTCACACTGTCAGATGACACACCCATTCACTAATCACACACTCACACTCCCGGATAACACACGCATTCACTAATCACACAGTCACACTGCCAGATGACACACCCATTCACTAATCACACAGTCACACTCCCGGATAACGCACCCATCCACTAATCACACCCTCACACTCCCGGATAACACACCCTTTCACTCATCACACACTCACACTCCCCGATAACACACCCATCCACTAATGACACACTCACACTCCCGGATAACAGACCCATCCACTAATGACAAACTCACACACTCAGATGACACACCCATTCACTAATCACACACTCACACTCCCGGATAACACACCCATTCACTAATCACACACTCACACTCTCAGATAACACACCCATTCACTAATCACACACTCACACTCCCAGATAACACCCCCAATAACTAATCACACACTCACACTCACGGATAACACACCCATTCACTAATCACACCCTCACACTCCCGGATAACACACCCTTTCACTCATCACACACTCACACTCCCCGATAACACACCCATCCACTAATGACACACTCACACTCACGGATAACACACCCATTCACTAATCACACAGTCACACTGCCAGATAACACACCCATTCACTAATCACACACTCACACTCCCGGATAACACACTCATCACTAATCACACAGTCATACTGCCAGATAACACACCCATTCACTAATCACACACTCACACTCCTGGATAACACACCCATCCACTAATCACACACTCACACTCCCGGATAACACACCTATTCACGAATCACACACTCACACTCCCGGATAACAAACCAATCCACTAATGACAAACTCACACACTCAGATGACACAACCATTCACTAATCACACACTCACACTCCCGGATAACACACCCATTCACTAATCACACACTCACACTCTCAGATAACACACCCATTCACTAATCACACACTCACACTCCCAGATAACACCCCCAATAACTAATCACACACTCACACTCACGGATAACACACCCATTCACTAATCACACACTCACACTCCCGGCTAACACACCCAATAACTAATCGCACACTCACACTCACGGATAACACACCCATTCACTAATCACACACTCACACTCCCGGATAACACACCCATTCACTAATCACACACTCACACTCACACAAAACACACCCATTAACTAATCGCACACTCACACTCCTGGATAACAAACCCATCCACTAATCACACGCTCACACTCCTGGATAACACACCCATTCACTAATCACACATTCACACTCCTGGATAACACACCCATTCACTAATCACACATTCACACTCCTGGATAACACACCCATCCACTAATCACACACTCACACTCCCGGATAACACACCTATTCACGAATCACACACTCACACTCCCGGATAACAGACCAATCCACTAATGACAAACTCACACACTCAGATGACACAACCATTCACTAATCACACACTCACACTCCCGGATAACACACCCATTCACTAATCACACACTCACACTCTCAGATAACACACCCATTCACTAATCACACACTCACACTCCCAGATAACACCCCCAATAACTAATCACACACTCACACTCCCGGATAACACACCCATTCACTAATCACACACTCACACTCCCGGCTAACACACCCAATAACTAATCGCACACTCACACTCACGGATAACACACCCATTCACTAATCACACACTCACACTCCCGGATAACACACCCATTCACTAATCACACACTCACACTCACACAAAACACACCCATTAACTAATCGCACACTCACACTCCTGGATAACAAACCCATCCACTAATCACACGCTCACACTCCTGGATAACACACCCATTCACTAATCACACATTCACACTCCCGGATAACACACCCATTCACTAATCACACACTCACACTCACGGATAACACACCCATTCACTAATCACACAGTCACACTGCCAGATAACACACCCATTCACTAATCACACACTCACACTCCCGGATAACACACTCATTCACTAATCGCACACTCTCACTCCCGGATAACACACCCATTCACTAATCACACACTCACACTCACACAAAACACACCCATTAACTAATCGCACACTCACACTCCTGGATAACACACCCATCCACTAATCACACACTCACACTCCTGGATAACACACCCATTCACTAATCACACATTCACACTCCCGGATAACACACCCATTCACTAATCACACACTCACACTCACGGATAACACACCCATTCACTAACCACACAGTCACACTCCCAGATAACACACCCATTCACTAATCACACACTCACACTCCCAGATAACACCCCCAATTACTAATCACACACTCCCACTCCCGGATAACACACCCATCCACTAATCACACACTCACACTCCCGGATAACACACCCAATAACTAATCACACACTCACACTCACGGATAACATACCCATTCACTAATCAGACACTCACACTCCCGGATAACACACCCATTCACTAATCAGACACTCACGCTCCCGGATAACACACCCATTCACGAATCACACACTCACACTCCCGGATAACACACTCATTAACTAATGACACACACACACTCACAGATAACACACCCATTCACTAATCGCACACTCACATTCCCGGATAACACACCCATTCACTAATCACACAGACACACTGCCAGATAACACACCCATTCACTAATCACACATTCACACTCCCGGATAACACACCCATTAACTAATCGCACACTCACACTCCCGGATAACACACTCATTCACTAATCGCACACTGACACTCCCGAATAACACACCCATCCACTAATCCCACCCTCACACTCCCGGATAACACGACCATTCTCTAATCGCACGCTCACACTCACGGATAACACACCCATTCACTAATCACACAGTCACACTCACACAAAACACACCCATTAACTTATCACACACTCACAGTCCCGGATAACACACCCATTCACTAATCACACATTCACACTCCCCGATAACACACCCATTCACTAATCACACACTCAACCCCCGGAAAACACACCCATTCATTAATCACACACTCACATTCCCAGATAACACACCCATTCACTAATCGCACACTCACACTCCTGGATAACACACTCATTCACTAATCGCAAACTCACACTCCCGGATAACACACTCATTCACTAATCGCACACTGACACTCCCGGATAACACACCCATTCACTAATAACACAATCACACTGCCAGATAACACACCCATTCACTAATTGCACACTCACAATCCCGGATAACACACTCATTCACTAATCGCACACTGACACTCCCGGATAACACACTCATTCACTATAACACAGTCACACTGCCAGATAACACACCCATTCACTAATCACACACTCACACTCCCGGATAACACACGCATTCACTAATCGCACACTCACACTCCCGGATAACACACTCATTCACTAATCACACACTCACACACCCGGATAACACACTCATTCACTAATCGCACACTGACACTCCCGGATAACACACCCATTCACTAATCACACAGTCACACTCCCGGATATCACACTCATTCACTAATTACACACACACACTCCCGGATAACCCACCCATTCACTAATCACACGCTAACGCTCCCGGATAACACACCCATTCACTAATCACACGCTCACGCTCCTGGATAACACACCCATTCACTAATCACACACTCACACTCCCGGATAACACACGCATTAACTAATCGCACACTCACACTCCCGGATAACAGACTCATTCACTAATCGCACACTGACACTCCCGGATAACACACCCATTCACTAATCACACAGTCACACTGCCAGATAACACACCCATTCACTAATCACACACTCACACGCCCGGATAACACACGCATTCACTAATCGCACACTCACACTCCTCGATAACACACTCATTCACTAATCGCACACTGACACTTCCGGATAACACACCCATTCACTAATCACACAGTCAAACTGCCAGATAACACACCCATCCACTAATCACACCCTCACACTCCCGGATAACACACCCATTCACTCATCACACACACACACTCCCGGATAACACACCCATTCACTAATCACACAGTCACACTGCCAGATAACACACTCATTCACTAATCACACACACACACTCCCGGATAACACACCCATTCACTGATCACACGCTCACGCTCCTGGATAACCCACCCATTCACTAATCGCACACTGACACTCCCGGATAACACACCCATTCACTAATCACACAGTCACACTGCCAGATAACACACTCTTTCACTAATCGCACACTGACACTCCCGGATAACACACCCATTCACTAATCACACACTCACACTCCTGGATAACACACCCATCCACTAATCACACAGTCATACTGCCAGATAACACACCCATTCACTAATCACACACTCACACTCCCGGATAACGCACCCATTCCCGAATCACACACTCACACTCACACAAAACACACCCATTAACTAATCGCACACTCACACTCCCGGATAACACACCCATCCACTAATCACACACTCACACTCTCGGATAACACACCCATTCACTAATCACACATTCACACTCCCCGTTAACACACCCATTCACTAATCACACATTCACACTCCCGGATAACACACGCATTAACTAGTAGCACACTCACATTCCCGGATAACACACCCATTCACTAATCGCACACTGACACTCCCGGATAACACACCCATTCACTAATCACACAGTCACACACCCAGATAACACACCCATTCACTAATCACACACTCACACTCCCGGATAACACACGCATTCACTAATCGCACACTCACACTCCCAGATAACACACTCATTCACTAATCGCACACTCACACTCCCGGATAACACATCCATTCACTAATCACACACTCACACTCCCGGATAACACACTCATTCACTAATCGCACACTGACACTCCCGGATAACACACGCATTAACTAATCGCACACTCACACTCCCGGATAACACACTCATTCACTAATCACACACACACACTCCCGGATAACACACCCATTCACTAATCACACGCTAACGCTCCCGGATAACACACGCATTAACTAATCGCACACTCACACTCCCGGATAACACACTCATCCACTAATCACACACTCACACTCTCGGATAACACACCCATTCACTAATCACACATTCACACTCCCCGATAACACACCCATTCACTAATCACACATTCACACTCCCGGATAACACACCCAGTCACTAATCACACACTCACACTCCCGGATAACACACCCATTCACTAATCACACATTCACACTGCCAGATAACACACTCATTCACTAATTGCACACTCACACTCCCGGATAACACACCCATTCACTAATCACACACTCACACTCCCGGATAACACACTCATTCACTAATCACACATTCACACTGCCAGATAACACACTCATTCACTAATTGCACACTCACACTCCCGGATAACACACTCATTCACTAATCGCACACTCACACTTGCGGATAACACACCCATTCACTAATCACACATTCACACTGCCAGATAACACACTCATTCACTAATTGCACACTCACACTCCCGGATAACACACTCATTCACTAATCGCAAACTCACACTCCCGGATAACACACTCATTCACTAATCGCACACTGACACTCCCGGATAACACACCCATTCACTAATCACACAATCACACTGCCAGATAACACACCCATTCACTAATTGCACCCTCACACTCCCGGATAACACACTCATTCACTAATCGCACACTCATACTACCGGATAACACACTCATTCACTAATCGCACACTGACACTCCCGGATAACACACTCATTCACTATAACACAGTCACACTGCCAGATAACACACCCATTCACTAATCACACACTCACACTCCCGGATAACACACCCATTCACTAATCGCATACTCACACTCCCGGATAACACACTCATTCACTAATCACACACTCACACACACGGATAACACTCTCATTCACTAATCGCACACTCACACTCCCGGATAACACACCCATTCACTCATCACACACTCACACTCCCGGATAACACACTCATTCACTAATCGCACACTGACACTCCCGGATAACACACGCATTAACTAATCGCACACTCACACTCCCGGATAACACACTCATTCACTAATCACACACACACACTCCCGGATAACACACCCATTCACTAATCACACGCTAACGCTCCCGGATAACACACCCATTCACTAATCACACGCTCACGCTCCCGGATAACACACCCATTCACTAATCACACACTCACACTCCCGGATAACACACGCATTAACTAATCGCACACTCACACTCCCGGATAACACACTCATTCACTAATCGCACACTCACACTCCCGGATAACAGACTCATTCACTAATCGCACACTGACACTCCCGGATAACACACCCATTCACTAATCACACAGTCACACTGCCAGATAACACACCCATTCACTAATCACACACTCACACGCCCGGATAACACACGCTTTCTCCAATCGCACACTCACACTCCTCGATAACACACTCATTCACTAATCGCACACTGACACTCCAGGATAACACACCCATTCACTAATCACACAGTCAAACTGCCAGATAACACACCCATCCACTAATCACACCCTCACACTCCCGGATAACACACCCATTCACTCATCACACACACACACTCCCGGATAACACACCCATTCACTAATCACACAGTCACACTGCCAGATAACACACTCATTCACTAATCACACACACACACTCCCGGATAACACACCCATTCACTGATCACACGCTCACGCTCCTGGATAACCCACCCATTCACTAATCGCACACTGACACTCCCGGATAACACACCCATTCACTAATCACACACTCACACTCCTGGATAACACACCCATCCACTAATCACACAGTCATACTGCCAGATAACACACCCATTCACTAATCACACACTCACACTCCCGGATAACGCACCCATTCCCGAATCACACACTCACACTCACACAAAACACACCCATTAACTAATCGCACACTCACTCCCGGATAACACACCCATCCACTAATCACACACTCACACTCTCGGATAACACACCCATTCACTAATCACACATTCACACTCCCCGTTAACACACCCATTCACTAATCACACATTCACACTCCCGGATAACACACGCATTAACTAATCGCACACTCACATTCCCGGATAACACACCCATTCACTAATCGCACACTGACACTCCCGGATAACACACCCATTCACTAATCACACAGTCACACACCCAGATAACACACCCATTCACTAATCACACACTCACACTCCCGGATAACACACCCATTCACTAATCGCACACTCACACTCCCAGATAACACACTCATTCACTAATCGCACACTCACACTCCCGGATAACACATCCATTCACTAATCACACACTCACACTCCCGGATAACACACTCATTCACTAATCGCACACTGACACTCCCGGATAACACACGCATTAACTAATCGCACACTCACACTCCCGGATAACACACTCATTCACTAATCACACACACACACTCCCGGATAACACACCCATTCACTAATCACACGCTAACGCTCCCGGATAACACACCCATTCACTAATCACACGCTCACGCTCCCGGATAACACACCCATTCACTAATCACACACTCACACTCCCGGATAACACACGCATTAACTAATCGCACACTCACACTCCCGGATAACACACTCATTCACTAATCGCACACTCACACTCCCGGATAACAGACTCATTCACTAATCGCACACTGACACTCCCGGATAACACACCCATTCACTAATCACACAGTCACACTGCCAGATAACACACCCATTCACTAATCACACACTCACACGCCCGGATAACACACGCATTCACTAATCGCACACTCACACTCCTCGATAACACACTCATTCACTAATCGCACACTGACACTCCCGGATAACACACCCATTCACTAATCACACATTCAAACTGCCAGATACCACACTCATTCACTAATCACACCCTCACACTCCCGGATAACACACCCATTCACTCATCACACACACACACTCCCGGATAACACACTCATTCACTAATCGCACACTGACACTCCCGGATAACACACCCATTCACTAATCACACATTCAAACTGCCAGATACCACACTCATTCACTAATCACACCCTCACACTCCCGGATAACACACCCATTCACTCATCACACACTCACACTCCCGGATAACACACGCATTAACTAATCGCACACTCACACTCCCGGATAACACACTCATTCACTAATCGCACACTCACACTCCCGGATAACAGACTCATTCACTAATCGCACACTGACACTCCCGGATAACACACCCATTCACTAATCACACACTCACACTCCCGGATAACACACGCATTCACTAATTGCACACTCACACTCCCGGATAACACACTCATTCACTAATTGCACACTCACACTCCCGGATAACACACTCATTCACTAATCGCAAACTCACACTCCCGGATAACACACTCATTCGCTAATCGCACACTGACACTCCCGGATAACACACCCATTCACTAATCACACAATCACACTGCCAGATAACACACCCATTCACTAATTGCACACTCACACTCCCGGATAACACACTCATTCACTAATCGCACACTGACACTCCCGGATAACACACTCATTCACTATAACACAGTCACACTGCCAGATAACACACCCATTCACTAATCACACACTCACACTCCCGGATAACACACCCATTCACTAATCGCACACTCACACTCCCGGATAACACACCCATTCACTAATCACACACTCACACACACGGATAACACACTCATTCATTAATCGCACACTCACACTCCCGGATAACACACCCATTCACTCATCACACACTCACACTCCCGGATAACACACTCATTCACTAATCGCACACTGACACTCCCGGATAACACACGCATTAACTAATCGCACACTCACACTCCCGGATAACACACTCATTCACTCATCACACACACACACTCCCGGATAACACACCCATTCACTAATCACATGCTAACGCTCCCGGATAACACACCCATTCACTAATCACACGCTCACGCTCCCGGATAACACACCCATTCACTAATCACACACTCACACTCCCGGATAACACACGCATTAACTAATCGCACACTCACACTCCCGGATAACACACTCATTCACTAATCGCACACTCACACTCCCGGATAACAGACTCATTCACTAATCGCACACTGACACTCCCGGATAACACACCCATTCACTAATCACACAGTCACACTGCCAGATAACACCCCCATTCACTAATCGCACACTCACACTCCTCGATTCCACACTCATTCACTAATCGCACACTGACACTCCCGGATAACACACCCATTCACTAATCACACAGTCAAACTGCCAGATAACACACCCATCCACTAATCACACCCTCACACTCCCGGATAACACACCCATTCACTCATCACACACACACACACTCCCGGATAACACACCCATTCACTAATCACACAGTCACACTGCCAGATAACACACTCATTCACTAATCACACACACACACTCCCGGATAACACACCCATTCACTGATCACACGCTCACGCTCCTGGATAACACACCCATCCACTAATCACACACTCACACTCCCGGATAACGCACCCATTCCCGAATCACACACTCACACTCTCAGATAACACACCCATTCACTAATCACACATTCACACTCCCCGATAACACACCCAATCACTAATCACACATTCACACTCCCGGATAACACACCCATTCACTAATCACACATTCACACTCCCCGATAACACACCCATTCACTAATCACACATTCACACTCCCGGATAACACACGCATTAACTAATCGCACACTCACATTCCCGGATAACACACCCATTCACTAATCGCACACTGACACTCCCGGATAACACACCCATTCACTAATCACACAGTCACACACCCAGATAACACACCCATTCACTAATCACACACTCACACTCCCGGATAACACACGCATTCACTAATCGCACACTCACACTCCCAGATAACACACTCATTCACTAATCGCACACTCACACTCCCGGATAACACATCCATTCACTAATCACACACTCACACTCCCGGATAACACACTCATTCACTAATCGCACACTGACACTCCCGGATAACACACGCATTAACTAATCGCACACTCACACTCCCGGATAACACACTCATTCACTAATCACACACACACACTCCCGGATAACACACCCATTCACTAATCACACGCTAACGCTCCCGGATAACACACCCATTCACTAATCACACGCTCACGCTCCCGGATAACACACCCATTCACTAATCACACACTCACACATCCGGATAACACACGCATTAACTAATCGCACACTCACACTCCCGGATAACACACTCATTCACTAATCGCACACTCACACTCCCGGATAACAGACTCATTCACTAATCGCACACTGACACTCCCCGATAACACACCCATTCACTAATCACACAGTCACACTGCCAGATAACACACCCATTCACTAATCACACACTCACACACCCGGATAACACACGCATTCACTAATCGCACACTCACACTCCTCGATAACACACTCATTCACTAATCGCACACTGACACTCCCGGATAACACACCCATTCACTAATCACACAGTCAAACTGCCAGATACCACACTCATTCACTAATCACACCCTCACACTCCCGGATAACACACCCATTCACTCATCACACACACACACTCCCGGATAACGCACCCATTCACTAATCACACAGTCACACTGCCAGATAACACACTCATTCACTAATCACACACACACACTCCCGGATAACACACCCATTCACTGATCACACGCTCACGCTCCTGGATAACCCACCCATTCACTAATCGCACACTGACACTCCCGGATAACACACCCATTCACTAATCACACAGTCACAGTGCCAGATAACACACTCATTCACTAATCGCACACTCACACTCCCGGATAACACACCCATTCACTAATCACACACTCACACTCCAGGCTAACACACCCAATAACTAATCGCACACTCACACTCACGGATAACACACCCATTCACTAATCACACACTCACACTCACGGATAACACACCCATTCACTAATCACACAGTCACACTGCCAGATAACACACCCATTCACTAATCACACACTCACACTCCCGGATAACACACTCATTCACTAATCGCACACTCTCACTCCCGGATAACACACCCATTCACTAATCACACACTCACACTCACACAAAACACACCCATTAACTAATCGCACACTCACACTCCTGGATAACACACCCATCCACTAATCACACACTCACACTCCTGGATAACACACCCATTCACTAATCACACATTCACACTCCCGGATAACACACCCATTCACTAATCACACACTCACACTCACGGATAACACACCCATTCACTAATCACACAGTCACACTCCCAGATAACACACCCATTCACGAATCACACACTCACACTCCCAGATAACACCCCCAATTACTAATCACACACTCCCACTCCCGGATAACACACCCATCCACTAATCACACACTCACACTCCCGGATAACACACCCAATAACTAATCACACACTCACACTCACGGATAACACACCCATTCACTAATCAGACACTCACACTCCCGGATAACACACCCATTCACTAATCAGACACTCACGCTCCCGGATAACACACCCATTCACTAATCACACACTCACACTCCCGGATAACACACTCATTAACTAATGACACACACACACTCACAGATAACACACCAATTCACTAATCGCACACTCACATTCCCGGATAACACACCCATTCACTGATCACACAGACACACTGCCAGATAACACACCCATTCACTAATCACACATTCACACTCCCGGATAACACACCCATTAACTAATCGCACACTCACACTGCCGGATAACACACTCATTCACTAATCGCACACTGACACTCCCGAATAACACACCCATCCACTAATCACACCCTCACACTCCCGGATAACACGCCCATTCTCTAATCGCACGCTCACACTCACGGATAACACACCCATTCACTAATCACACAGTCACACTCACACAAAACACACCCATTAACTTATCACACACTCACAGTCCCGGATAACACACCGATTCACTAATCACACATTCACACTCCCCGATAACACACCCATTCACTAATCACACACTCACACCCCCGGAAAACACACCCATTCACTAATCACACACTCACATTCCCAGATAACACACCCATTCACTAATCGCACACTCACACTCCCGGATACCACACTCATTCACTAATCGCAAACTCACACTCCCGGATAACACACTCATTCACTAATCGCACACTGACACTCCCGGATAACACACCCATTCACTAATAACACAATCACACTGCCAGATAACACACCCATCCACTAATTGCACACTCACACTCCCGGATAACACACTCATTCACTAATCGCACACTGACACTCCCGGATAACACACTCATTCACTATAACACAGTCACACTGCCATATAACACACCCATTAACTAATCACACACTCACACTCCCGGATAACACACGCATTCACTAATCGCACACTCACACTTCCGGATAACACACTCATTCACTAATCACACACTCACACACCCGGATAACACACTCATTCACTAATCGCACACTGACACTCCCGGATAACACACCCATTCACTAATCACACAGTCACACTCCCGGATATCACACTCATTCACTAATCGCACACTGACACTCCCGGATAACACACGCATTAACTAATCGCACACTCACACTCCCGGATAACACACTCATTCACTAATTACACACACACACTCCCGGATAACACACCCATTCACTAATCACACGCTCACGCTCCTGGATAACACAACCATTCACTAATCACACACTCACACTCCCGGATAACACACGCATTAACTAATCGCACACTCACACTCCCGGATAACACACTCATTCACTAATCGCACACTCACACTCCCGGATAACAGACTCATTCACTAATCGCACACTGACACTCCCGGATAACACACCCATTCACTAATCACACAGTCACACTGCCAGATAACACACCCATTCACTAATCACACACTCACACGCCCGGATAACACACGCATTCACTAATCGCACACTCACACTCCTCGATAACACACTCATTCACTAATCGCACACTGACACTCCCGGATAACACACCCATTCACTAATCACACAGTCAAACTGCCAGATAACACACCCATCCACTAATCACACCCTCACACTCCCGGATAATACACTCATTCACTAATCACACACACACACTCCCGGATAACACACCCATTCACTAATCACACAGTCACACTGCCAGATAACACACGCATTCACTAATCACACACACACACTCCCGGATAACACACCCATTCACTGATCACACGCTCACGCTCCTGGATAACCCACCCATTTACTAATCGCACACTGACACTCCCGGATAACACACCCATTCACTAATCACACAGTCACACTGCCAGATAACACACTCATTCACTAATCACACACACACACTCCCGGATAACACACCCATTCACTAATCACACTCTCACACTCCTGGATAACACACCCATCCACTAATCACACAGTCATACTGCCAGATAACACACCCATTCACTAATCACACACTCACACTCCCGGATAACGCACCCATTCCCGAATCACACACTCACACTCACACAAAACACACCCATTAACTAATCGCACACTCACACTCCCGGATAACACACTCATCCACTAATCACACACTCACACTCTCGGATAACACACCCATTCACTAATCACACATTCACACTCCCCGATAACACACCCATTCACTAATCACACATTCACACTCCCGGATAACACACCCATTCATTAATCACACACTCACACTCCCGGATAACACACCCATTCACTAATCACACATTCACACTGCCAGATAACACACTCATTCACTAATTGCACACTCACACTCCCGGATAACACACTCATTCACTAATCGCTAACTCACACTCCCGGATAACACACTCATTCACTAATCGCACACTGACACTCCCGGATAACACACCCATTCACTAATCACACAATCACACTGCCAGATAACACACCCATTCACTAATTGCACACTCACACTCCCGGATAACACACTCATTCACTAATCACACACTCACACACACGGATAACACACTCATTCACTAATCGCACACTCACACTCCCGGATAACACACCCATTCACTCATCACACACTCACACTCCCGGATAACACACTCATTCACTAATCGCACACTGCCACTCCCGGATAACACACGCATTAACTAATCGCACACTCACACTCCCGGATAACACACTCATTCACTAATCACACACACACACTCTCGGATAACACACCCATTCACTAATCACACGCTAACGCTCCCGGATAACACACCCATTCACTAATCACACGCTCACGCTCCCGGATAACACACCCATTCACTAATCACACACTCACACTCCCGGATAACACAGGCATTAACTAATCGCACACTCACACTCCCGGATAACACACTCATTCACTAATCGCACACTCACACTCCCGGATAACAGACTCATTCACTAATCGCACACTGACACTCCCGGATAACACACCCATTCACTAATCACACACTCACACTCCCGGATAACACACTCATTCACTAATCGCAAACTGACACTCCCGGATAACACACGCATTAACTAATCGCACACTCACACTCCCGGATAACACACTCATTCACTAATCACACACACACACTCCCGGATAACACACCCATTCACTAATCACACGCTAACGCTCCCGGATAACACACGCATTAACTAATCGCACACTCACACTCCCGGATAACACACTCATCCACTAATCACACACTCACACTCTCGGATAACACACCCATTCACTAATCACACATTCACACTCCCCGATAACACACCCATTCACTAATCACACATTCACACTCCCGGATAACACACCCATTCACTAATCACACACTCACACTCCCGGATAACACACCCATTCACTAATCACACATTCACACTGCCAGATAACACACTCATTCACTAATTGCACACTCACACTCCCGGATAACACACCCATTCACTAATCACACACTCACACTCCCGGATAACACACTCATTCACTAATCACACATTCACACTGCCAGATAACACACTCATTCACTAATTGCACACTCACACTCCCGGATAACACACTCATTCACTAATCGCACACTCACACTTGCGGATAACACACCCATTCACTAATCACACATTCACACTGCCAGATAACACACTCATTCACTAATTGCACACTCACACTCCCGGATAACACACTCATTCACTAATCGCTAACTCACACTCCCGGATAACACACTCATTCACTAATCGCACACTGACACTCCCGGATAACACACCCATTCACTAATCACACAATCACACTGCCAGATAACACACCCATTCACTAATTGCACACTCACACTCCCGGATAACACACTCATTCACTAATCACACACTCACACACACGGATAACACACTCATTCACTAATCGCACACTCACACTCCCGGATAACACACCCATTCACTCATCACACACTCACACTCCCGGATAACACACTCATTCACTAATCGCACACTGCCACTCCCGGATAACACACGCATTAACTAATCGCACACTCACACTCCCGGATAACACACTCATTCACTAATCACACACACACACTCTCGGATAACACACCCATTCACTAATCACACGCTAACGCTCCCGGATAACACACCCATTCACTAATCACACGCTCACGCTCCCGGATAACACACCCATTCACTAATCACACACTCACACTCCCGGATAACACAGGCATTAACTAATCGCACACTCACACTCCCGGATAACACACTCATTCACTAATCGCACACTCACACTCCCGGATAACAGACTCATTCACTAATCGCACACTGACACTCCCGGATAACACACCCATTCACTAATCACACACTCACACTCCCGGATAACACACTCATTCACTAATCGCAAACTGACACTCCCGGATAACACACGCATTAACTAATCGCACACTCACACTCCCGGATAACACACTCATTCACTAATCACACACACACACTCCCGGATAACACACCCATTCACTAATCACACGCTAACGCTCCCGGATAACACACGCATTAACTAATCGCACACTCACACTCCCGGATAACACACTCATCCACTAATCACACACTCACACTCTCGGATAACACACCCATTCACTAATCACACATTCACACTCCCCGATAACACACCCATTCACTAATCACACATTCACACTCCCGGATAACACACCCATTCACTAATCACACACTCACACTCCCGGATAACACACCCATTCACTAATCACACATTCACACTGCCAGATAACACACTCATTCACTAATTGCACACTCACACTCCCGGATAACACACCCATTCACTAATCACACACTCACACTCCCGGATAACACACTCATTCACTAATCACACATTCACACTGCCAGATAACACACTCATTCACTAATTGCACACTCACACTCCCGGATAACACACTCATTCACTAATCGCACACTCACACTTGCGGATAACACACCCATTCACTAATCACACATTCACACTGCCAGATAACACACTCATTCACTAATTGCACACTCACACTCCCGGATAACACACTCATTCACTAATCGCAAACTCACACTCCCGGATAACACACTCATTCACTAATCACACACTGACACTCCTGGATAACACACCCATTCACTAATCACACAATCACACTGCCAGATAACACACCCATTCACTAATTGCACCCTCACACTCCCGGATAACACACTCATTCACTAATCGCACACTCACACTACCGGATAACACACTCATTCACTAATCGCACACTGACACTCCCGGATAACACACTCATTCACTATAACACAGTCACACTGCCAGATAACACACCCATTCACTAATCACACACTCACACTCCCGGATAACACACCCATTCACTAATCGCATACTCACACTCCCGGATAACACACTCATTCACTAATCACACACTCACACACACGGATAACACTCTCATTCACTAATCGCACACTCACACTCCCGGATAACACACCCATTCACTCATCACACACTCACACTCCCGGATAACACACTCATTCACTAATCGCACACTGACACTCCCGGATAACACACGCATTAACTAATCGCACACTCACACTCCCGGATAACACACTCATTCACTAATCACACACACACACTCCCGGATAACACACCCATTCACTAATCACACGCTAACGCTCCCGGATAACACACCCATTCACTAATCACACGCTCACGCTCCCGGATAACACACCCATTCACTAATCACACACTCACACTCCCGGATAACACACGCATTAACTAATCGCACACTCACACTCCCGGAAAACACACTCATTCACTAATCGCACACTCTCACTCCCGGATAACAGACTCATTCACTAATCGCACACTGACACTCCCGGATAACACACCCATTCACTAATCACACAGTCACACTGCCAGATAACACACCCATTCACTAATCACACACTCACACGCCCGGATAACACACGCTTTCTCCAATCGCACACTCACACTCCTCGATAACACACTCATTCACTAATCGCACACTGACACTCCCGGATAACACACCCATTCACTAATCACACAGTCAAACTGCCAGATAACACACCCATCCACTAATCACACCCTCACACTCCCGGATAACACACCCATTCACTCATCACACACACACACTCCCGGATAACACACCCATTCACTAATCACACAGTCACACTGCCAGATAACAAACTCATTCACTAATCACACACACACACTCCCGGATAACACACCCATTCACTGATCACACGCTCACGCTCCTGGATAACCCACCCATTCACTAATCGCACACTGACACTCCCGGATAACACACCCATTCACTAATCACACACTCACACTCCTGGATAACACACCCATCCACTAATCACACAGTCATACTGCCAGATAACACACCCATTCACTAATCACACACTCACACTCCCGGATAACGCACCCATTCCCGAATCACACACTCACACTCACACAAAACACACCCATTAACTAATCGCACACTCACTCCCGGATAACACACCCATCCACTAATCACACACTCACACTCTCGGATAACACACCCATTCACTAATCACACATTCACACTCCCCGTTAACACACCCATTCACTAATCACACATTCACACTCCCGGATAACACACGCATTAACTAATCGCACACTCACATTCCCGGATAACACACCCATTCACTAATCGCACACTCACACTCCTGGATAACACACCCATCCACTAATCACACAGTCATACTGCCAGATAACACACCCATTCACTAATCACACACTCACACTCCCGGATAACGCACCCATTCCCGAATCACACACTCACACTCACACAAAACACACCCATTAACTAATCGCACACTCACTCCCGGATAACACACCCATCCACTAATCACACACTCACACTCTCGGATAACACACCCATTCACTAATCACACATTCACACTCCCCGTTAACACACCCATTCACTAATCACACATTCACACTCCCGAATAACACACGCATTAACTAATCGCACACTCACATTCCCGGATAACACACCCATTCACTAATCGCACACTGACACTCCCGGATAACACACCCATTCACTAATCACACAGTCACACACCCAGATAACACACCCATTCACTAATCACACACTCACACTCCCGGATAACACACCCATTCACTAATCGCACACTCACACTCCCAGATAACACACTCATTCACTAATCGCACACTCACACTCCCGGATAACACATCCATTCACTAATCACACACTCACACTCCCGGATAACACACTCATTCACTAATCGCACACTGACACTCCCGGATAACACACGCATTAACTAATCGCACACTCACACTCCCGGATAACACACTCATTCACTAATCACACACACACACTCCCGGATAACACACCCATTCACTAATCACACGCTAACGCTCCCGGATAACACACCCATTCACTAATCACACGCTCACGCTCCCGGATAACACACCCATTCACTAATCACACACTCACACTCCCGGATAACACACGCATTAACTAATCGCACACTCAAACTCCCGGATAACACACTCATTCACTAATCGCACACTCACACTCCCGGATAACAGACTCATCACTAATCGCACACTGACACTCCCGGATAACACACCCATTCACTAATCACACAGTCACACTGCCAGATAACACACCCATTCACTAATCACACACTCACACGTCCGGATAACACACGCATTCACTAATCGCACACTCACACTCCTCGATAACACACTCATTCACTAATCGCACACTGACACTCCCGGATAACACACCCATTCACTAATCACACATTCAAACTGCCAGATACCACACTCATTCACTAATCACACCCTCACACTCCCGGATAACACACCCATTCACTCATCACACACACACACTCCCGGATAACACACTCATTCACTAATCGCACACTGACACTCCCGGATAACACACCCATTCACTAATCACACATTCAAACTGCCAGATACCACACTCATTCACTAATCACACCCTCACACTCCCGGATAACACACCCATTCACTCATCACACACTCACACTCCCGGATAACACACGCATTAACTAATCGCACACTCACACTCCCGGATAACACACTCATTCACTAATCGCACACTCACACTCCCGGATAACAGACTCATTCACTAATCGCACACTGACACTCCCGGATAACACACCCATTCACTAATCACACACTCACACTCCCGGATAACACACGCATTCACTAATTGCACACTCACACTCCCGGATAACACACTCATTCACTAATTGCACACTCACACTCCCGGATAACACACTCATTCACTAATCGCAAACTCACACTCCCGGATAACACACTCATTCACTAATCGCACACTGACACTCCCGGATAACACACCCATTCACTAATCACACAATCACACTGCCAGATAACACACCCATTCACTAATTGCACACTCACACTCCCGGATAACACACTCATTCACTAATCGCACACTGACACTCCCGGATAACACACTCATTCACTATAACACAGTCACACTGCCAGATAACACACCCATTCACTAATCACACACTCACACTCCCGGATAACACACCCATTCACTAATCGCACACTCACACTCCCGGATAACACACCCATTCACTAATCACACACTCACACACACGGATAACACACTCATTCACTAATCGCACACTCACACTCCCGGATAACACACCCATTCACTCATCACACACTCACACTCCCGGATAACACACTCATTCACTAATCGCACACTGACACTCCCGGATAACACACGCATTAACTAATCGCACACTCACACTCCCGGATAACACACTCATTCACTCATCACACACACACACTCCCGGATAACACACCCATTCACTAATCACATGCTAACGCTCCCGGATAACACACCCATTCACTAATCACACGCTCACGCTCCCGGATAACACACCCATTCACTAATCACACACTCACACTCCCGGATAACACACGCATTAACTAATCGCACACTCACACTCCCGGATAACACACTCATTCACTAATCGCACACTCACACTCCCGGATAACAGACTCATTCACTAATCGCACACTGACACTCCCGGATAACACACCCATTCACTAATCACACAGTCACACTGCCAGATAACACACCCATTCACTAATCACACACTCACACGCCCGGATAACACACGCTTTCTCCAATCGCACACTCACACTCCTCGATTCCACACTCATTCACTAATCGCACACTGACACTCCCGGATAACACACCCATTCACTAATCACACAGTCAAACTGCCAGATAACACACCCATCCACTAATCACACCCTCACACTCCCGGATAACACACCCATTCACTCATCACACACACACACTCCCGGATAACACACCCATTCACTAATCACACAGTCACACTGCCAGATAACACACTCATTCACTAATCACACACACACACTCCCGGATAACACACCCATTCACTGATCACACGCTCACGCTCCTGGATAACACACCCATCCACTAATCACACACTCACACTCCCGGATAACGCACCCATTCCCGAATCACACACTCACACTCTCGGATAACACACCCATTCACTAATCACACATTCACACTCCCCGATAACACACCCATTCACTAATCACACATTCACACTCCCGGATAACACACCCATTCACTAATCACACATTCACACTCCCCGATAACACACCCATTCACTAATCACACATTCACACTCCCGGATAACACACGCATTAACTAATCGCACACTCACATTCCCGGATAACACACCCATTCACTAATCGCACACTGACACTCCCGGATAACACACCCATTCACTAATCACACAGTCACACACCCAGATAACACACCCATTCACTAATCACACACTCACACTCCCGGATAACACACGCATTCACTAATCGCACACTCACACTCCCAGATAACACACTCATTCACTAATCGCACACTCACACTCCCGGATAACACATCCATTCACTAATCACACACTCACACTCCCGGATAACACACTCATTCACTAATCGCACACTGACACTCCCGGATAACACACGCATTAACTAATCGCACACTCACACTCCCGGATAACACACTCATTCACTAATCACACACACACACTCCCGGATAACACACCCATTCACTAATCACACGCTAACGCTGTCGGATAACACACCCATTCACTAATCACACGCTCACGCTCCCGGATAACACACCCATTCACTAATCACACACTCACACATCCGGATAACACACGCATTAACTAATCGCACACTCACACTCCCGGATAACACACTCATTCACTAATCGCACACTCACACTCCCGGATAACAGACTCATTCACTAATCGCACACTGACACTCCCGGATAACACACCCATTCACTAATCACACAGTCACACTGCCAGATAACACACCCATTCACTAATCACACACTCACACGCCCGGATAACACACGCATTCACTAATCGCACACTCACACTCCTCGATAACACACTCATTCACTAATCGCACACTGACACTCCCGGATAACACACCCATTCACTAATCACACAGTCAAACTGCCAGATACCACACTCATTCACTAATCACACCCTCACACTCCCGGATAACACACCCATTCACTCATCACACACACACACTCCCGGATAACGCACCCATTCACTAATCACACAGTCACACTGCCAGATAACACACTCATTCACTAATCACACACACACACTCCCGGATAACACACCCATTCACTGATCACACGCTCACGCTCCTGGATAACCCACCCATTCACTAATCGCACACTGACACTCCCGGATAACACACCCATTCACTAATCACACACTCACACTCCTGGATAACACACCCATCCACTAATCACACAGTCATACTGCCAGATAACACACCCATTCACTAATCACACACTCACACTCCCGGATAACGCACCCATTCCTGAATCACACACTCACACTCACACAAAACACACCCATTAACTAATCGCACACTCACTCCCGGATAACACACCCATCCACTAATCACACACTCACACTCTCGGATAACACACCCATTCACTAATCACACATTCACACTCCCCGTTAACACACCCATTCACTAATCACACATTCACACTCCCGGATAACACACGCATTAACTAATCGCACACTCACATTCCCGGATAACACACCCATTCACTAATCGCACACTGACACTCCCGGATAACACACCCATTCACTAATCACACAGTCACACACCCAGATAACACACCCATTCACTAATCACACACTCACACTCCCGGATAACACACGCATTCACTAATCGCACACTCACACTCCCAGATAACACACTCATTCACTAATCGCACACTCACACTCCCGGATAAGACATCCATTCACTAATCACACACTCACACTCCCGGATAACACACTCATTCACTAATCGCACACTGACACTCCCGGATAACACACGCATTAACTAATCGCACACTCACACTCCCGGATAACACACTCATTCACTAATCACACACACACACTCCCGGATAACACACCCATTCACTAATCACACGCTAACGCTCCCGGATAACACACCCATTCACTAATCACACGCTCACGCTCACGGATAACACACCCATTCACTAATCACACACTCACACTCCCGGATAACACACGCATTAACTAATCTCACACTCACACTCCCGGATAACACACTCATTCACTAATCGCACACTCACACTCCCGGATAACAGACTCATTCACTAATCGCACACTGACACTCCCGGATAACACACCCATTCACTAATCACACAGTCACACTGCCAGATAACACACCCATTCACTAATCACACACTCACACGCCCGGATAACACACGCTTTCTCCAATCGCACACTCACACTCCTCGATTCCACACTCATTCACTAATCGCACACTGACACTCCCGGATAACACACCCATTCACTAATCACACAGTCAAACTGCCAGATAACACACCCATCCACTAATCACACCCTCACACTCCCGGATAACACACCCATTCACTCATCACACACACACACTCCCGGATAACACACCCATTCACTAATCACACAGTCACACTGACAGATAACACACTCATTCACTAATCACACACACACACTCCCGGATAACACACCCATTCACTGATCACACGCTCACGCTCCTGGATAACCCACCCATTCACTAATCGCACACTGACACTCCCGGATAACACACCCATTCACTAATCACACACTCACACTCCTGGATAACACACCCATCCACTAATCACACAGTCATACTGCCAGATAACACACCCATTCACTAATCACACACTCACACTCCCGGATAACGCACCCATTCCCGAATCACACACTCACACTCACACAAAACACACCCATTAACTAATCGCACACTCACTCCCGGATAACACACCCATTCACTAATCACACATTCACACTCCCCGTTAACACACCCATTCACTAATCACACATTCACACTCCCGGATAACACACCCATTCACTAATCACACACTCACACTCCAGGCTAACACACCCAATAACTAATCGCACACTCACACTCACGGATAACACACCCATTCACTAATCACACACTCACACTCCCGGATAACACACCCATTCACTAATCACACACTCACACTCACACAAAACACACCCATTAACTAATCGCACACTCACACTCCTGGATAACACAACCATCCACTAATCACACACTCACACTCCTGGATAACACACCCATTCACTAATCACACACTCACACTCACGGATAACACACCCATTCACTAATCACACAGTCACACTGCCAGATAACACACCCATTCACTAATCACACACTCACACTCCCGGATAACACACTCATTCACTAATCGCACACTCTCACTCCCGGATAACACACCCATTCACTAATCACACACTCACACTCACACAAAACACACCCATTAACTAATCGCACACTCACACTCCTGGATAACACACCCATCCACTAATCACACACTCACACTCCTGGATAACACACCCATTCACTAATCACACATTCACACTCCCGGATAACACACCCATTCACTAATCACACACTCACACTCACGGATAACACACCCATTCACTAATCACACAGTCACACTCCCAGATAACACACCCATTCACGAATCACACACTCACACTCCCAGATAACACCCCCAATTACTAATCACACACTCCCACTCCCGGATAACACACCCATCCACTAATCACACACTCACACTCCCGGATAACACACCCAATAACTAATCACACACTCACACTCACGGATAACACACCCATTCACTAATCAGACACTCACACTCCCGGATAACACACCCATTCACTAATCAGACACTCACGCTCCCGGATAACACACCCATTCACTAATCACACACTCACACTCCCGGATAACACACTCATTAACTAATGACACACACACACTCACAGATAACACACCCATTCACTAATCGCACACTCACATTCCCGGATAACACACCCATTCACTAATCACACAGACACACTGCCAGATAACACACCCATTCACTAATCACACATTCACACTCCCGGATAACACACCCATTAACTAATCGCACACTCACACTCCCGGATAACACACTCATTCACTAATCGCACACTGACACTCCCGAATAACACACCCATCCACTAATCACACCCTCACACTCCCGGATAACACGCCCATTCTCTAATCGCACGCTCACACTCACGGATAACACACCCATTCACTAATCACACAGTCACACTCACACAAAACACACCCATTAACTTATCACACACTCACAGTCCCGGATAACACACCGATTCACTAATCACACATTCACAATCCCCGATAACACACCCATTCACTAATCACACACTCACACCCCCGGAAAACACACCCATTCACTAATCACACACTCACATTCCCAGATAACACACCCATTCACTTTTCGCACACTCACACTCCCGGATACCACACTCATTCACTAATCGCAAACTCACACTCCCGGATAACACACTCATTCACTAATCGCACACTGACACTCCCGGATAACACACCCATTCACTAATAACACAATCACACTGCCAGATAACACACCCATCCACTAATTGCACACTCACACTCCCGGATAACACACTCATTCACTAATCGCACACTGACACTCCCGGATAACACACTCATTCACTATAACACAGTCACACTGCCATATAACACACCCATTAACTAATCACACACTCACACTCCCGGATAACACACGCATTCACTAATCGCACACTCACACTTCCGGATAACACACTCATTCACTAATCACACACTCACACACCCGGATAACACACTCATTCACTAATCGCACACTGACACTCCCGGATAACACACCCATTCACTAATCACACAGTCACACTCCCGGATATCACACTCATTCACTAATCGCACACTGACACTCCCGGATAACACACGCATTAACTAATCGCACACTCACACTCCCGGATAACACACTCATTCACTAATTACACACACACACTCCCGGATAACACACCCATTCACTAATCACACGCTAACGCTCCCGGATAACACACCCATTCACTAATCACACGCTCACGCTCCTGGATAACACAACCATTCACTAATCACACACTCACACTCCCGGATAACACACGCATTAACTAATCGCACACTCACACTCCCGGATAACACACTCATTCACTAATCGCACACTCACACTCCCGGATAACAGACTCATTCACTAATCGCACACTGACACTCCCGGATAACACACCCATTCACTAATCACACAGTCACACTGCCAGATAACACACCCATTCACTAATCACACACTCACACGCCCGGATAACACACGCATTCACTAATCGCACACTCACACTCCTCGATAACACACTCATTCACTAATCGCACACTGACACTCCCGGATAACACACCCATTCACTAATCACACAGTCAAACTGCCAGATAACACACCCATTCACTAATCACACCCTCACACTCCCGGATAATACACTCATTCACTAATCACACACACACACTCCCGGATAACACACCCATTCACTAATCACACAGTCACACTGCCAGATAACACACGCATTCACTAATCACACACACACACTCCCGGATAACACACCCATTCACTGATCACACGCTCACGCTCCTGGATAACCCACCCATTTACTAATCGCACACTGACACTCCCGGATAACACACCCATTCACTAATCACACAGTCACACTGCCAGATAACACACTCATTCACTAATCACACACACACACTCCCGGATAACACACCCATTCACTAATCACACACTCACACTCCCGGATAACGCACCCATTCCCGAATCACACACTCACACTCACACAAAACACACCCATTAACTAATCGCACACTCACACTCCCGGATAACACACTCATCCACTAATCACACACTCACACTCTCGGATAACACACCCATTCACTAATCACACATTCACACTCCCCGATAACACACCCATTCACTAATCACACATTCACACTCCCGGATAACACACCCATTCATTAATCACACACTCACACTCCCGGATAACACACCCATTCACTAATCACACATTCACACTGCCAGATAACACACTCATTCACTAATTGCACACTCACACTCCCGGATAACACACTCATTCACTAATCGCTAACTCACACTCCCGGATAACACACTCATTCACTAATCGCACACTGACACTCCCGGATAACACACCCATTCACTAATCACACAATCACACTGCCAGATAACACACCCATTCACTAATTGCACACTCACACTCCCGGATAACACACTCATTCACTAATCACACACTCACACACACGGATAACACACTCATTCACTAATCGCACACTCACACTCCCGGATAACACACCCATTCACTCATCACACACTCACACTCCCGGATAACACACTCATTCACTAATCGCACACTGCCACTCCCGGATAACACACGCATTAACTAATCGCACACTCACACTCCCGGATAACACACTCATTCACTAATCACACACACACACTCTCGGATAACACACCCATTCACTAATCACACGCTAACGCTCCCGGATAACACACCCATTCACTAATCACACGCTCACGCTCCCGGATAACACACCCATTCACTAATCACACACTCACACTCCCGGATAACACAGGCATTAACTAATCGCACACTCACACTCCCGGATAACACACTCATTCACTAATCGCACACTGACACTCCCGGATAACACACCCATTCACTAATCACACAGTCACACTGCCAGATAACACACCCATTCACTAATCACACACTCACACGCCCGGATAACACACGCTTTCTCCAATCGCACACTCACACTCCTCGATAACACACTCATTCACTAATCGCACACTGACACTCCCGGATAACACACCCATTCACTAATCACACAGTCACACTCCCGGATAACACACCCATTCACTAATCACACAGTCAAACTGCCAGATAACACACCCATCCACTAATCACACCCTCACACTCCCGGATAACACACCCATTCACTCATCACACACACACACTCCCGGATAACACACCCATTCACTAATCACACAGTCACACTGCCAGATAACACACCCATTCACTAATCGCACACACACACTCCCGGATAACACACCCATTCACTAATCACACATTCACACTCCCGGATAACGCACCCATTCCCGAATCACACACTCACACTCACACAAAACACACCCATTAACTAATCGCACACTCACACTCCTGGATAACACACCCATCCACTAATCACACACTCGCACTCTCGGATAACACACCCATTCACTAATCACACACTCACACTCCCGGATAACACACGCATTCACTAATTGCACACTCACACTCCCAGATAACACACTCATTCACTAATCGCACACTCACACTCCCGGATAAGACATCCATTCACTAATCACACACTCACACTCCCGGATAACACACTCATTCACTAATCGCACACTGACACTCCCGGATAACACACGCATTAACTAATCGCACACTCACACTCCCGGATAACACACTCATTCACTAATCACACACACACACTCCCGGATAACACACCCATTCACTAATCACACGCTAACGCTCCCGGATAACACACCCATTCACTAATCACACGCTCACGCTCCCGGATAACACACCCATTCACTAATCACACACTCACACTCCCGGATAACACACGCATTAACTAATCGCACACTCACACTCCCGGATAACACACTCATTCACTAATCGCACACTCACACTCCCGGATAACAGACTCATTCACTAATCGCACACTGACACTCCCGGATAACACACCCATTCACTAATCACACAGTCACACTGCCAGATAACACACCCATTCACTAATCACACACTCACACGCCCGGATAACACACGCATTCACTAATCGCACACTCACACTCCTCGATAACACACTCATTCACTAATCGCACACTGACACTCCCGGATAACACACCCATTCACTAATCACACATTCAAACTGCCAGATACCACACTCATTCACTAATCACACCCTCACACTCCCGGATAACACACCCATTCACTCATCACACACACACACTCCCGGATAACGCACCCATTCACTAATCACACAGTCACACTGCCAGATAACACACTCATTCACTAATCACACACACACACTCCCGGATAACACACCCATTCACTGATCACACGCTCACGCTCCTGGATAACCCACCCATTCACTAATCGCACACTGACACTCCCGGATAACACACCCATTCACTAATCACACAGTCACACGGCCAGAATACACACTCATTCACTAATCGCACACACACACTCCCGGATAACACACCCATTCACTAATCACACACTCACACTCCTGGATAACACACCCATCCACTAATCACACAGTCACACTGCCAGAATACACACTCATTCACTAATCGCACACACACACTCCCGGATAACACACCCATTCACTAATCACACAGTCACACTGCCAGAATACACACTCATTCACTAATCGCACACACACACTCCCGGATAACACACCCATTCACTAATCACACACTCACACTCCTGGATAACACACCCATTCACTAATCACACATTCACACTGCCAGATAACACACTCATTCACTAATTGCACACTCACACTCCCGGATAACACACTCATTGACTAATCGCAAACTCACACTCCCGGATAACACACTCATTCACTAATCGCACACTGACACTCCCGGATAACACACCCATTCACTAATCACACAATCACACTGCCAGATAACACACCCATTCACTAATTGCACACTCACACTCCCGGATAACACACTCATTCACTAATCACACACTCACACACACGGATAACACACTCATTCACTAATCGCACACTCACACTCCCGGATAACACACCCATTCACTCATCACACACTCACACTCCCGGATAACACACGCATTAACTAATCGCACACTCACACTCCCGGATAACACACTCATTCACTAATCACACACACACACTCCCGGATAACACACCCATTCACTAATCACACGCTCACGCTCCCGGATAACACACCCATTCACTAATCACACACTCACACTCCCGGATAACACACGCATTAACTAATCGCACACTCACACTCCCGGATAACACACGCATTCACTAATCGCACACTCACACTCCCGGATAACAGACTCATTCACTAATCGCACACTGACACTCCCGGATAACACACCCATTCACTAATCACACAGTCACACTGCCAGATAACACACCCATCCACTAATCACACCCTCACACTCCCGGATAACACACCCATTCACTAATCACACAGTCAAACTGCCAGATAACACACCCATCCACTAATCACACACTCACACGCCCGGATAACACACGCTTTCTCCAATCGCACACTCACACTCCTCGATAACACACTCATTCACTAATCGCACACTGACACTCCCGGATAACACACACATTCACTAATCACACAGTCAAACTGCCAGATAACACACCCATCCACTAATCACACCCTCACACTCCCGGATAACACACCCATTCACTCATCACACACACACACTCCCGGATAACACACCCATTCACTAATCACACAGTCACACTGCCAGATAACACACCCATCCACTAATCACACACTCACACTCCCGGATAACACACCCATTCACTAATCACACAGTCACACTGCCAGATAACACACTCATTCACTAATCACCCACACACACTCCCGGATAACACACCCATTCACTGATCACATGCTCACGCTCCTGGATAACACACCCATCCACTAATCACACAGTCATACTGCCAGATAACACACCCATTCACTAATCACACACTCACACTCCCGGATAACGCACCCATTCCCGAATCACACACTCACACTCACACAAAACACACCCATTAACTAATCGCACACTCACACTCCCGGATAACACACCCATCCACTAATCACACACTCACACTCCCGGATAACACACCCATTCACTAATCACACATTCACACTCCCCGATAACACACCCATTCACTAATCACACATTCACACTCCCGGATAACACACGCATTAACTTATCGCACACTCACATTCCCGGATAACACACCCATTCACTAATTGCACACTGACACTCCCGGATAACACACCCATTCACTAATCACACACTCACACTCACGCAAAACACACCCATTCACTAATCACACACTCACACTCCCGGATAACACACGCATTCACTAATCGCACACTCACACTCCCAGATAACACACTCATTCACTAATCGCACACTCACACTCCCGGATAACACATCCATTCACTAATCACACACTCACACTCCCGGATAACACACTCATTCACTAATCGCACACTGACACTCCCGGATAACACACGCATTAACTAATCGCACACTCACACTCCCGGATAACACACTCATTCACTAATCACACACACACACTCCCGGATAACACACCCATTCACTAATCACACGCTAAGGCTCCCGGATAACACACCCATTCACTAATCACACAGTCACACTGCCAGATAACACACCCATTCACTAATCACACACTCACACGCCCGGATAACACACGCATTCACTAATCGCACACTCACACTCCTCGATAACACACCCATTCACTCATCACACACACACACTCCCGGATAACGCACCCATTCACTAATCACACAGTTACACTGCCAGATAACACACTCATTCACTAATCACACACACACACTCCCGGATAACACACCCATTCACTGATCACACGCTCACGCTCCTGGATAACCCTGCCCATTCACTAATCGCACACTGACACTCCCGGATAACACACCCATTCACTAATCACACAGTCACACTGCCAGATAACACACTCATTCACTAATCGCACACACACACTCCCCGATAACACACCCATTCACTAATCACACACTCACACTCCTGGATAACACACCCATCCACTAATCACACAGTCATACTGCCAGATAACACACCCATTCACTAATCACACACTCACACTCCCGGATAACGCACCCATTCACGAATCACACACTCACACTCACACAAAACACACCCATTAACTAATCGCACACTCACACTCCCGGATAACACACCCATCCACTAATCACACACTCACACTCTCGGATAACACACCCATTCACTAATCACACATTCACACTCCCCGATAACACACCCATTCACTAATCACACATTCACACTCCCGGATAACACACTCATTCACTAATCGCACACTCACATTCCCGGATAACACACCCATTCACGAATCACACATTCACACTGCCAGATAACACACTCATTCACTAATTGCACACTCACACACCCAGATAACACACCCATTCACTAATCACACACTCACACTCCCGGATAACACACGCATTCACTAATCGCACACTCACACTCCCAGATAACACACTCATTCACTAATCGCACACTGACACTCCCGGATAACACACCCATCCACTAATCACACACTCACACACTCAGATGACACACCCATTCACTAATCACACACTCACACTCCCGGATAACACACCCATTCACTAATCATACACTCACACTCCCAGATAACACACCCATTCACTAATTGCACACTCACACACCCGGATAACACACTCATTCACTAATCGCACACTGACACTCCTGGATAACACACTCATTCACTATAACACAGTCACACTGTCAGATGACACACCCATTCACTAATCACACACTCACACTACCGGATAACACACGCATTCACTAATCACACAGTCACACTCCCGGATAACACACCCATCCACTAATCACACCTTCACACTCCCGGATAACACACCCATTCACTCATCACACACTCACACTCCCCGATAACACAACCATCCACTAATGACACACTCACACTCACGGATAACACACCCATTCACTAATCACACATTCACACTTCTGGATAACACACCCATTCACTAATCACACACTCACACGCCCAGATAACACACCCAATCACTAATCACACACTCACACACCCGGATAACACCCCCAATAACTAATCACACACTCACACTCCCGGATAACACACCCATTCACTAATCACACAGTCACACTCCCAGATAACACACTCATTCACTAATCGCACACTGCCACTCCCGGATAACACACGCATTAACTAATCGCACACTCACACTCCCGGATAACACACTCATTCACTAATCACACACACACACTCCCGGATAACACACCCATTCACTAATCACACGCTAACGCTCCCGGATAACACACCCATTCACTAATCACACGCTCACGCTCCCGGATAACACACCCATTCACTAATCACACACTCACACTCCCGGATAACGCACCCATTCCCGAATCACACACTCACACTCACACAAAACACACCCATTAACTAATCGCACACTCACACTCCCGGATAACACACTCATCCACTAATCACACACTCACACTCTCGGATAACACACCCATTCACTAATCACACATTCACACTCCCCGATAACACACCCATTCACTAATCACACATTCACACTCCCGGATAACACACCCAATCACTAATCACACACTCACACTCCCGGATAACACACCCATTCACTAATCACACATTCACACTGCCAGATAACACACTCATTCACGAATTGCACACTCACACTCCCGGATAACACACCCATTCACTAATCACACACTCACACTCCCGGATAACACACTCATTCACTAATCACACATTCACACAGCCAGATAACACACTCATTCACTAATTGCACACTCACACTCCCGGATAACACACTCATTCACTAATCGCACACTCACACTCCCGGATAACACACCCATTCACTAATCACATGCTCACGCTCCTGGATAACACACCCATCCACTAATCACACAGTCATACTGCCAGATAACACACCCATTCACTAATCACACACTCACACTCCCGGATAACACACTCATTCCCGAATCACACACTCACACTCACACAAAACACACCCATTAACTAATCGCACACTCACACTCCCGGATAACACACCCATCCACTAATCACACACTCACACTCTTGGATAACACACCCATTCACTAATCACACATTCACACTCCCCGATAACACACCCATTCACTAATCACACATTCACACTCCCGGATAACACACGCATTAACTTATCGCACACTCACATTCCCGGATAACACACCCATTCACTAATTGCACACTGACACTCCCGGATAACACACCCATTCACTAATCACACACTCACACTCACACAAAACACACCCATTCACTAATCACACACTCACACTCCCGGATAACACACGCATTCACTAATCGCACACTCACACTCCCAGATAACACACTCATTCACTAATCGCACACTCACACTCCCGGATAACACATCCATTCACTAATCACACACTCACACTCCCGGATAACACACTCATTCACTAATCGCACACTGACACTCCCGGATAACACACGCATTAACTAATCGCACACTCACACTCCCGGATAACACACTCATTCACTAATCACACACACACACTCCCGGATAACACACCCATTCACTAATCACACGCTAACGCTCCCGGATAACACACCCATTCACTAATCACACGCTCACGCTCCCGGATAACACACCCATTCACTAATCACACACTCACACTCCCGGATAACACACTCATTCACTAATCACACATTCACACTGCCAGATAACACACTCATTCACTAATTGCACACTCACACTCCCGGATAACACACTCATTCACTAATCGCACACTCACACTCCCGGATAACACACCCATTCACTAATCACACATTCACACTGCCAGATAACACACTCATTCACTAATTGCACACTCACACTCCCGGATAACACACTCATTGACTAATCGCAAACTCACACTCCCGGATAACACACTCATTCACTAATCGCACACTGACACTCCCGGATAACACACCCATTCACTAATCACACAATCACACTGCCAGATAACACACCCATTCACTAATTGCACACTCACACTCCCGGATAACACACTCATTCACTAATCACACACTCACACACACGGATAACACACTCATTCACTAATCGCACACTCACACTCCCGGATAACACACCCATTCACTCATCACACACTCACACTCCCGGATAACACACTCATTCACTAATCGCACACTGCCACTCCCGGATAACACACGCATTAACTAATCGCACACTCACACTCCCGGATAACACACTCATTCACTAATCACACACACACACTCCCGGATAACACACCCATTCACTAATCACACGCTCACGCTCCCGGATAACACACCCATTCACTAATCACACACTCACACTCCCGGATAACACACGCATTAACTAATCGCACACTCACACTCCCGGATAACACACGCATTCACTAATCGCACACTCACACTCCCGGATAACAGACTCATTCACTAATCGCACACTGACACTCCCGGATAACACACCCATTCACTAATCACACAGTCACACTGCCAGATAACACACCCATCCACTAATCACACCCTCACACTCCCGGATAACACACCCATTCACTAATCACACAGTCAAACTGCCAGATAACACACCCATCCACTAATCACACACTCACACGCCCGGATAACACACGCTTTCTCCAATCGCACACTCACACTCCTCGATAACACACTCATTCACTAATCGCACACTGACACTCCCGGATAACACACACATTCACTAATCACACAGTCAAACTGCCAGATAACACACCCATCCACTAATCACACCCTCACACTCCCGGATAACACACCCATTCACTCATCACACACACACACTCCCGGATAACACACCCATTTACTAATCACACAGTCACACTGCCAGATAACACACCCATCCACTAATCACACACTCACACTCCCGGATAACACACCCATTCACTAATCACACAGTCACACTGCCAGATAACACACTCATTCACTAATCACACACACACACTCCCGGATAACACACCCATTCACTGATCACATGCTCACGCTCCTGGATAACACACCCATCCACTAATCACACAGTCATACTGCCAGATAACACACCCATTCACTAATCACACACTCACACTCCCGGATAACGCACCCATTCCCGAATCACACACTCACACTCACACAAAACACACCCATTAACTAATCGCACACTCACACTCCCGGATAACACACCCATCCACTAATCACACACTCACACTCCCGGATAACACACCCATTCACTAATCACACATTCACACTCCCCGATAACACACCCATTCACTAATCACACATTCACACTCCCGGATAACACACGCATTAACTTATCGCACACTCACATTCCCGGATAACACACCCATTCACTAATTGCACACTGACACTCCCGGATAACACACCCATTCACTAATCACACACTCACACTCACACAAAACACACCCATTCACTAATCACACACTCACACTCCCGGATAACACACGCATTCACTAATCGCACACTCACACTCCCAGATAACACACTCATTCACTAATCGCACACTCACACTCCCGGATAACACATCCATTCACTAATCACACACTCACACTCCCGGATAACACACTCATTCACTAATCGCACACTGACACTCCCGGATAACACACGCATTAACTAATCGCACACTCACACTCCCGGATAACACACTCATTCACTAATCACACACACACACTCCCGGATAACACACCCATTCACTAATCACACGCTAAGGCTCCCGGATAACACACCCATTCACTAATCACACGCTCACGCTCCCGGATAACACACCCATTCACTAATCACACACTCACACTCCCGGATAACACAGGCATTAACTAATCGCACACTCACACTCCCGGATAACACACTCATTCACTAATCGCACACTCACACTCCCGGATAACAGACTCATTCACTAATCGCACACTGACACTCCCGGATAACACACCCATTCACTAATCACACAGTCACACTGCCAGATAACACACCCATTCACTAATCACACACTCACACGCCCGGATAACACACGCATTCACTAATCGCACACTCACACTCCTCGATAACACACCCATTCACTCATCACACACACACACTCCCGGATAACGCACCCATTCACTAATCACACAGTTACACTGCCAGATAACACACTCATTCACTAATCACACACACACACTCCCGGATAACACACCCATTCACTGATCACACGCTCACGCTCCTGGATAACCCTGCCCATTCACTAATCGCACACTGACACTCCCGGATAACACACCCATTCACTAATCACACAGTCACACTGCCAGATAACACACTCATTCACTAATCGCACACACACACTCCCCGATAACACACCCATTCACTAATCACACACTCACACTCCTGGATAACACACCCATCCACTAATCACACAGTCATACTGCCAGATAACACACCCATTCACTAATCACACACTCACACTCCCGGATAACGCACCCATTCACGAATCACACACTCACACTCACACAAAACACACCCATTAACTAATCGCACACTCACACTCCCGGATAACACACCCATCCACTAATCACACACTCACACTCTCGGATAACACACCCATTCACTAATCACACATTCACACTCCCCGATAACACACCCATTCACTAATCACACATTCACACTCCCGGATAACACACGCATTAACTAATCGCACACTCACATTCCCGGATAACACACCCATTCACGAATCACACATTCACACTGCCAGATAACACACTCATTCACTAATTGCACACTCACACACCCAGATAACACACCCATTCACTAATCACACACTCACACTCCCGGATAACACACGCATTCACTAATCGCACACTCACACTCCCAGATAACACACTCATTCACTAATCGCACACTGACACTCCCGGATAACACACCCATCCACTAATCACACACTCACACACTCAGATGACACACCCATTCACTAATCACACACTCACACTCCCGGATAACACACCCATTCACTAATCATACACTCACACTCCCAGATAACACACCCATTCACTAATTGCACACTCACACACCCGGATAACACACTCATTCACTAATCGCACACTGACACTCCTGGATAACACACTCATTCACTATAACACAGTCACACTGTCAGATGACACACCCATTCACTAATCACACACTCACACTACCGGATAACACACGCATTCACTAATCACACAGTCACACTCCCGGATAACACACCCATCCACTAATCACACCTTCACACTCCCGGATAACACACCCATTCACTCATCACACACTCACACTCCCCGATAACACAACCATCCACTAATGACACACTCACACTCACGGATAACACACCCATTCACTAATCACACATTCACACTTCTGGATAACACACCCATTCACTAATCACACACTCACACGCCCAGATAACACACCCAATCACTAATCACACACTCACACACCCGGATAACACCCCCAATAACTAATCACACACTCACACTCCCGGATAACACACCCATTCACTAATCACACAGTCACACTCCCAGATAACACACTCATTCACTAATCGCACACTGCCACTCCCGGATAACACACGCATTAACTAATCGCACACTCACACTCCCGGATAACACACTCATTCACTAATCACACACACACACTCCCGGATAACACACCCATTCACTAATCACACGCTAACGCTCCCGGATAACACACCCATTCACTAATCACACGCTCACGCTCCCGGATAACACACCCATTCACTAATCACACACTCACACTCCCGGATAACACACGCATTAACTAATCGCACACTCACACTCCCGGATAACACACTCATTCACTAATCGCACACTCACACTCCCGGATAACAGACTCATTCACTAATCGCACACTGACACTCCCGGATAACACACCCATTCACTAATCACACAGTCACACTGCCAGATAACACACCCATTCACTAATCACACACTCACACGCCCGGATAACACACGCTTTCTCCAATCGCACACTCACACTCCTCGATAACACACTCATTCACTAATCGCACACTGACACTCCCGGATAACACACCCATTCACTAATCACACAGTCAAACTGCCAGATAACACACCCATCCACTAATCACACCCTCACACTCCCGGATAACACACCCATTCACTCATCACACACACACACTCCCGGATAACACACCCATTCACTAATCACACAGTCACACTGCCAGATAACACACTCATTCACTAATCACACACACACACTCCCGGATAATACACGCATTAACTAATCGCACACTCACACTCCCGGATAACACACCCATTCACTAATCGCACACTGACACTCCCGGATAACACACCCATTCACTAATCACACAGTCACACACCCAGATAACACACCCATTCACTAATCACACACTCACACTCCCGGATAACACACCCATTCACTAATCACACATTCACACTCCCGGATAACACACGCATTAACTAATCGCACACTCACATTCCCGGATAACACACCCATTCACTAATCGCACACTGACACTCCCGGATAACACACCCATTCACTAATCACACAGTCACACACCCAGATAACACACCCATTCACTGATCACACACACTCACACTCACGGATAACACACGCATTCACTAATCGCACACTCCCACTCCCGGATAACACACTCATTCACTAATCGCACACTCACACTCCCGGATAAGACATCCATTCACTAATCACACACTCACACTCCCGGATAACACACTCATTCACTAATCGCACACTGACACTCCCGGATAACACACGCATTAACTAATCGCACACTCACACTCCCGGATAACACACTCATTCACTAATCACACACACACACTCCCGGATAACACACCCATTCACTAATCACACGCTAACGCTCCCGGATAACACACCCATTCACTAATCACACGCTCACGCTCCCGGATAACACACGCATTAACTAATCGCACACTCACACTCCCGGATAACACACTCATTCACTAATCGCACACTCACACTCCCGGATAACAGACTCATTCACTAATCGCACACTGACACTCCCGGATAACACACCCATTCACTAATCACACACAAACACTCCCGGATAACACACCCATTCACTAATCACACGCTAACGCTCCCGGATAACACACCCATTCACTAATCACACACTCACACTCCCGGATAACACACGCATTAACTAATCGCACACTCACACTCCCGGATAACACACTCATTCACTAATCGCACACTCACACTCCCGGATAACAGACTCATTCACTAATCGCACACTGACACTCCCGGATAACACACCCATTCACTAATCACACAGTCACACTGCCAGATAACACACCCATTCACTAATCACACATTCACACTCCCGGATAACACACCCATTCACTAATCACACACTCACACTCCCGGATAACACACTCATTCACTAATCGCACACTCACACTCCCGGATAACAGACTCATTCACTAATCGCACACTGACACTCCCGGATAACACACCCATTCACTAATCACACAGTCAAACTGCCAGATAACACACCCATCCACTAATCACACCCTCACACTCCCGGATAACACACCCATTCACTCATCACACACACACACTCCCGGATAACACACCCATTCACTAATCACACAGTCACACTGCCAGATAACACACTCATTCACTAATCAGACACACACACTCCCGGATAACACACCCATTCACTGATCACACGCTCACGCTCCTGGATAACACACCCATCCACTAATCACACAGTCATACTGCCAGATAACACACCCATTCACTAATCACACACTCACACTCCCGGATAACGCACCCATTCCCGAATCACACACTCACACTCACACAAAACACACCCATTAACTAATCGCACACTCACACTCCCGGATAACACACCCATCAACTAATCACACACTCACACTCTCGGATAACACACCCATTCACTAATCACACATTCACACTCCCCGATAACACACCCATTCACTAATCACACATTCACACTCCCGGATAACACACGCATTAACTAATCGCACACTCACATTCCCGGATAACACACCCATTCACTAATCGCACACTGACACTCCCGGATAACACACCCATTCACTAATCACACAGTCACACACCCAGATAACACACCCATTCACTAATCACACACTCACACTCCCGGATAACACACGCATTCACTAATCGCACACTCACACTCCCAGATAACACACTCATTCACTAATCGCACACTCACACTCCCGGATAACACATCCATTCACTAATCACACACTCACACTCCCGGATAACACACTCATTCACTAATCGCACACTGACACTCCCGGATAACACACGCATTAACTAATCACACACACACACTCCCGGATAACACACCCATTCACTAATCACACGCTAACGCTCCCGGATAACACACCCATTCACTAATCACACGCTCACGCTCCCGGATAACACACCCATTCACTAATCACACACTCACACTCCCGGATAACACAGGCATTAACTAATCGCACACTCACACTCCCGGATAACACACTCATTCACTAATCGCACACTCACACTCCCGGATAACAGACTCATTCACTAATCGCACACTGACACTCCCGGATAACACACCCATTCACTAATCACACAGTCATACTTCCAGATAACACACCCATTCACTAATCACACACTCACACGCCCGGATAACACACGCATTCACTAATCGCACACTCACACTCCTCGATAACACACTCATTCACTAATCGCACACTGACACTCCCGGATAACACACCCATTCACTCATCACACACACACACTCCCGGATAACGCACCCATTCACTAATCACACAGTCACACTGCCAGATAACACACTCATTCACTAATCACACACACACACTCCCGGATAACACACCCATTCACTGATCACACGCTCACGCTCCTGGATAACCCACCCATTCACTAATCGCACACTGACACTCCCGGATAACACACCCATTCACTAATCACACAGTCACACTGCCAGATAACACACTCATTCACTAATCGCACACACACACTCCCGGATAACACACCCATTCACTAATCACACACTCACACTCCTGGATAACACACCCATCCACTAATCACACAGTCATACTGCCAGATAACACACCCATTCACTAATCACACACTCACACTCCCGGATAACGCACCCATTCCCGAATCACACACTCACACTCACACAAAACACACCCATTAACTAATCGCACACTCACACTCCCGGATAACACACCCATCCACTAATCACACACTCACACTCTCGGATAACACACCCATTCACTAATCACACATTCACACTCCCCGATAACACACCCATTCACTAATCACACATTCACACTCCCGGATAACACACGCATTAACTAATCGCACACTCACATTCCCGGATAACACACCCATTCACTAATCGCACACTGACACTCCCGGATAACACACCCATTCACTAATCACACAGTCACACACCCAGATAACACACCCATTCACTAATCACACACTCACACTCCCGGATAACACACGCATTCACTAATCACACACTCCCACTCCCGGATAACACACTCATTCACTAATCGCACACTCACACTCCCGGATAAGACATCCATTCACTAATCACACACTCACACTCCCGGATAACACACTCATTCACTAATCGCACACTGACACTCCCGGATAACACACGCATTAACTAATCGCACACTCACACTCCCGGATAACACACTCATTCACTAATCACACACACACACTCCCGGATAACACACCCATTCACTAATCACACGCTAACACTCCCGGATAACACACCCATTCACTAATCACACGCTCACGCTCCCGGATAACACACCCATTCACTAATCACACACTCACACTCCCGGATAACACACGCATTAACTAATCGCACACTCACACTCCCGGATAACACACTCATTCACTAATCGCACACTCACACTCCCGGATAACAGACTCATTCACTAATCGCACACTGACACTCCCGGATAACACACCCATTCACTAATCACACAGTCACACTGCCAGATAACACACCCATTAACTAATCACACACTCACACGCCCGGATAACACACGCATTCACTAATCGCACACTCACACTCCTCGATAACACACCCATTCACTGATCACACATTCAAACTGCCAGATACCACACTCATTCACTAATCACACCCTCACACTCCCGGATAACACACCCATTCACTCATCACACACACACACTCCCGGATAACGCACCCATTCACTAATCACACAGTCACACTGCCAGATAACACACTCATTCACTAATCACACACACACAATCCCGGATAACACACCCATTCACTGATCACACGCTCACGCTCCTGGATAACCCACCCATTCACTAATCGCACACTGACACTCCCGGATAACACACCCATTCACTAATCACACAGTCACACTGCCAGATAACACACTCATTCACTAATCGCACACACACACTCCCGGATAACACACCCATTCACTAATCACACACTCACACTCCTGGATAACACACCCATCCACTAATCACACACTCACACTCCCGGATAACGCACCCATTCCCGAATCACACACTCACACTCACACAAAACACACCCATCAACTAATCGCACACTCACACTCCCGGATAACACACTCATCCACTAATCACACACTCACACTCTCGGATAACACACCCATTCACTAATCACACATTCACACTCCCCGATAACACACCCATTCACTAATCACACATTCACACTCCCGGATAACACACCCATTCACTAATCACACACTCACACTCCCGGATAACACACTCATTCACTAATCACACATTCACACTGCCAGATAACACACTCATTCACGAATTGCACACTCACACTCCCGGATAACACACCCATTCACTAATCACACATTCACACAGCCAGATAACACACTCATTCACTAATTGCACACTCACACTCCCGGATAACACACTCATTCACTAATCGCACA